>NW_027192830.1:300000-442296 GCF_949987515.2 Delphinus delphis
TTTGACCGGGGGGAAGTGAGACTTCATTGTAGTGCAGATTTCCTTTGCAAGCTTGCTTGGTTGGCCAAAAAGGGCGTATGCGTTTTTTCCTGAATATATTCAGGAAAAAACGCATACGCCCTTTTTGGCCAAGTGCATCATTGTGGACGTTCTGCCTCTTTTCCTATGCTTTCAATGCAATTCCAGTCTACCTCCTGAAATCGGTTTCCTGCAATTCTGCCCCGCTTTCAAGTCCTCTTGGCAGCCTTACTTCAGTCTATTTTTGGACGATAGCTGTCATTTATAACTCTGCAGGTTTGTGAATTACAGTGCCCCTGAGCTCCTTTCTTCAACTCGCTTTCTTGTGACCTGGCCGCAACACCGCAGGATGGCTTCAGGCCCTAATCTGGTTCCGGCACGGCACGCTGAGCCTTTGGTTATTTCCTCTTCCTGGTGGGAAATGAGAGTTAAATTTCCCCGTCCAGACACCTCCAGCTAGTCTCTCATTGGTTCTCGCTATTCCTGTTCATCTTCCGCAGAAATTGCAAACTGGGCCAAACAGGAGGTTAAAGGCGCTGACTTTCCAAGTGGGGAGAGTGTTAGTAAAGCGTCTGGAATGTTGCACCCGAGTACCAGGGGAGGAAAACTGAGACATATTTGAACACGTCTCCCGTTCACATGGTTGATCATACTTGGGTTCCACATGCATGTTTTAGCTGAAGGAAGAATACCTTAAACCTGGAGAGTTAAGACCCGTGTAATGGGTACCATGCAATATGACTTCAAAGGGTCTTCATTTGCTCACCGAACCTCTCCAATCCTATCACTGCTGCGTTTATGCCCCTGTACACATGCTTGATTCTCTTTCGGAGACATAGCAATCCATAGGTTTTACGATACTTACTAGTCAGGTACATTCTTAGGCGTTTAATATGCGGTGTTGAGTCCATTTCGTTGAGCAAGGAGTAGCTCTTGTCTATTCCATATTTGCCTTAAGGAACTTTATCTGTGCTCATTTCAATCTCTGGTTTTATGCAGCACCCCAACTCACCTTTACCCTTAAGCAAGCATAAGTTGGTTTTCTAAATTTGAGACCCTGTTCTGTTCTGTAATTCAGTTGCTGTGTAGCCAAGTTTACATTCCGTGTATTACTGATATCTTATGATGTTTCTTTTTCTGTGTGACTTACTTCAGTTAGAATCATCATACCTGAATCCACTCATTGTGCTGCTAAGGGCCTGATGACACAGATTTCATTGCTGAGTGATATTGCTTTGTAAGTAAATACCACAACTTCTTTATCCATTTTTCACTTTCTGCGATGTTGAACTTGTACTGTAAACGAGGTTCTTGTAAACAGAGCCATTCCAAACTTTGGGGTGGCTATGTCTTTTTGATTTTAATTTCCCTAAGCTACAGGATCATAAGTGGACGTGCCCTAGGTTCTGTTGCTTTGTTTCTTAGATGTTTCAGGAAACACCATACACTTCTCCCGAGTGGTTGTTGGCAATTTACATCCCGCCCATCAGCATAACAAGGCGCCCAGTTCTCCATGGCCTGTCCTGCCTTTCTGGATTTTACACTTTTTTCAGATGGCCCTTTTGACCGGGGGGAAGTGAGACTTCATTGTAGTGCAGATTTCCTTTGCAAGCTTGCTTGGTTGGCCAAAAAGGGCGTATGCGTTTTTTCCTGAATATATTCAGGAAAAAACGCATACGCCCTTTTTGGCCAAGTGCATCATTGTGGACGTTCTGCCTCTTTTCCTATGCTTTCAATGCAATTCCAGTCTACCTCCTGAAATCGGTTCCCTGCAATTCTGCCCCGCTTTCAAGTCCTCTTGGCAGCCTTACTTCAGTCTATTTTTGGACGATAGCTGTCATTTATAACTCTGCAGGTTTGTGAATTACAGTGCCCCTGAGCTCCTTTCTTCAACTCGCTTTCTTGTGAGCTGGCCGCAACACCGCATGATGGCTTCAGGCCCTAATCTGGTTCCGGTACGGCACGCTGAGCCTTTGGTTATTTCCTCTTCCTGGTGGGAAATGAGAGTTAAATTTGCCCGTTCAGACACCTCCAGCTAGTCTCTCATTGGTTCTCGCTATTCCTGTTCATCTTCCGCAGAAATTGCAAACTGGGCCAAACAGGAGGTTAAAGGCGCTGACTCTCCAAGTGGGGAGAGTGTTAGTAAAGCGTCTGGAATGTTGCACCCGTTTACCAGGGGAGGAAAACTGAGACATATTTGAACACGTCTCCTGTTCACATGGTTGATCATACTTGGGTTCCACATGCATGTTGTAGCTGAAGGAAGAATACCTTAAACCTGGGTAGTTGAAACCCGTGGAATGGGTACCATGCAATATGACTTCAAAGGGTCTTCATTTGCTCACCGAACCTCTCCAATCCTATCACTGCTGCGTTTATGCCCCTGTACACATGCTTGATTCTTTTTCGGAGACATAGCAATCCATAGGTTTTAAGATACTTACTAGTCAGGTACATTCTTAGGCGTTTAATATGGGGTGTTGAGTCCATTTCGTTGAGCAAGGAGTAGCTCTTGTCTATTCCTTATTTGGCTTAAGGAACTTTATCTGTGCTCATTTCAATCTCTGGTTTTATGCAGCACCCCAACTCACCTTTACCCTTACGCAAGAATAAGTTGGTTTTCTAAATTTGAGACCCTGTTCTGTTCTGTAATTCAGTTCCTGTGTAGCCAAGTTTACATTCCGTGTATTACTGATATCTTATGATGTTTCTTTTTCTGTGTGACTTATTTCAGTTAGAATCATCATACCTGAATCCACTCATTGTGCTGCTAAGGGCCTGATGACACAGATTTCATTGCTGAGTGATATTGCTTTGTAAGTAAATACCACAACTTCTTTATCCATTTTTCACTTTCTGCGATGTTGAACTTGTACTGTAAACGAGGTTCTTGTAAACAGAGCCGTTCCAAACTTTGGGGTGGCTGTGTCTTTTTGATTTTAATTTCCCTAAGCTATAGGACCATAAGTGGAAGTGCCCTAGGCTCTGTTGCTTTGTTTTTTAGATGTTTCAGGAAACACCATACACTTCTCCCAAGTGTCTGTTGGCAATTTACATCCCGCCCATCAGCATAACAAGGCTCCCAGTTCTCAATTGCCTGTTGCCTTTCTGGATTTTACACTTTTTTCAGATGGCCCTTTTGACCGGGGGGAAGTGAGACTTCATTGTAGTGCAGATTTCCTTTGCAAGCTTGCTTGGTTGGCCAAAAAGGGCGTATGCGTTTTTTCCTGAATATATTCAGGAAAAAACGCATACGCCCTTTTTGGCCAAGTGCATCATTGTGGACGTTCTGCCTCTTTTCCTATGCTTTCAATGCAATTCCAGTCTACCTCCTGAAATCGGTTTCCTGCAATTCTGCCCCGCTTTCAAGTCCTCTTGGCAGCCTTACTTCAGTCTATTTTTGGACGATAGCTGTCATTTATAACTCTGCAGGTTTGTGAATTACAGTGCCCCTGAGCTCCTTTCTTCAACTCACTTTCTTGTGAGCTGGCCGCAACACCGCAGGATGGCTTCAGGCCCTAATCTGGTTCCGGTACGGCACGCTGAGCCTTTGGTTATTTCCTCTTCCTGGTGGGAAATGAGAGTTAAATTTGCCCGTCCAGACACCTCCAGCTAGTCTCTCATTGGTTCTCGCTATTCCTGTTCATCTTCCGCAGAAATTGCAAACTGGGCCAAACAGGAGGTTAAAGGCGCTGACTCTCCAAGTGGGGAGAGTGTTAGTAAAGCGTCTGGAATGTTGCACCCGTTTACCAGGGGAGGAAAACTGAGACATATTTGAACACGTCTCCTGTTCACATGGTTGATCATACTTGGGTTCCACATGCATGTTTTAGCTGAAGGAAGAATACCTTAAACCTGGGTAGTTGAAACCCGTGGAATGGGTACCATGCAATATGACTTCAAAGGGTCTTCATTTGCTCACCGAACCTCTCCAATCCTATCACTGCTGCGTTTATGCCCCTGTACACATGCTTGATTCTTTTTCGGAGACATAGCAATCCATAGGTTTTAAGATACTTACAAGTCAGGTACATTCTTAGGCGTTTAATATGGGGTGTTGAGTCCATTTCGTTGAGCAAGGAGTAGCTCTTGTCTATTCCATATTTGGCTTAAGGAACTTTATCTGTGCTCATTTCAATCTCTGGTTTTATGCAGCACCCCAACTCACCTTTACCCTTACGCAAGAATAAGTTGGTTTTCTAAATTTGAGACCCTGTTCTGTTCTATAATTCAGTTCCTGTGTAGCCAAGTTTACATTCCGTGTATTACTGATATCTTATGATGTTTCTTTTTCTGTGTGACTTATTTCAGTTAGAATCATCATACCTGAATCCACTCATTGTGCTGCTAAGGGCCTGATGACACAGATTTCATTGCTGAGTGATATTGCTTTGTAAGTAAATACCACAACTTCTTTATCCATTTTTCACTTTCTGCGATGTTGAACTTGTACTGTAAACGAGGTTCTTGTAAACAGAGCCGTTCCAAACTTTGGGGTGGCTGTGTCTTTTTGATTTTAATTTCCCTAAGCTATAAGACCATAAGTGGAAGTGCCCTAGGCTCTGTTGCTTTGTTTTTTAGATGTTTCAGGAAACACCATACACTTCTCCCGAGTGTCTGTTGGCAATTTACATCCCGCCCATCAGCATAACAAGGCTCCCAGTTCTCAATGGCCTGTTGCCTTTCTAGATTTTACACTTTTTTCAGATGGCCCTTTTGACCGGGGGGAAGTGAGACTTCATTGTAGTGCAGATTTCCTTTGCAAGCTTGCTTGGTTGGCCAAAAAGGGCGTATGCGTTTTTTCCTGAATATATTCAGGAAAAAACGCATACGCCCTTTTTGGCCAAGTGCATCATTGTGGACGTTCTGCCTCTTTTCCTATGCTTTCAATGCAATTCCAGTCTACCTCCTGAAATCGGTTTCCTGCAATTCTGCCCCGCTTTCAAGTCCTCTTGGCAGCCTTACTTCAGTCTATTTTTGGACGATAGCTGTCATTTATAACTCTGCAGGTTTGTGAATTACAGTGCCCCTGAGCTCCTTTCTTCAACTCGCTTTCTTGTGAGCTGGCCGCAACACCGCAGGATGGCTTCAGGCCCTAATCTGGTTCCGGTACGGCACGCTGAGCCTTTGGTTATTTCCTCTTCCTGGTGGGAAATGAGAGTTAAATTTGCCCGTCCAGACACCTCCAGCTAGTCTCTCATTGGTTCTCGCTATTCCTGTTCATCTTCCGCAGAAATTGCAAACTGGGCCAAACAGGAGGTTAAAGGCGCTGACTCTCCAAGTGGGGAGAGTGTTAGTAAAGCGTCTGGAATGTTGCACCCGTTTACCAGGGGAGGAAAACTGAGACATATTTGAACACGTCTCCTGTTCACATGGTTGATCATACTTGGGTTCCACATGCATGTTGTAGCTGAAGGAAGAATACCTTAAACCTGGGTAGTTGAAACCCGTGGAATGGGTACCATGCAATATGACTTCAAAGGGTCTTCATTTGCTCACCGAACCTCTCCAATCCTATCACTGCTGCGTTTATGCCCCTGTACACATGCTTGATTCTTTTTCGGAGACATAGCAATCCATAGGTTTTAAGATACTTACTAGTCAGGTACATTCTTAGGCGTTTAATATGGGGTGTTGAGTCCATTTCGTTGAGCAAGGAGTAGCTCTTGTCTATTCCTTATTTGGCTTAAGGAACTTTATCTGTGCTCATTTCAATCTCTGGTTTTATGCAGCACCCCAACTCACCTTTACCCTTACGCAAGAATAAGTTGGTTTTCTAAATTTGAGACCCTGTTCTGTTCTGTAATTCAGTTCCTGTGTAGCCAAGTTTACATTCCGTGTATTACTGATATCTTATGATGTTTCTTTTTCTGTGTGACTTATTTCAGTTAGAATCATCATACCTGAATCCACTCATTGTGCTGCTAAGGGCCTGATGACACAGATTTCATTGCTGAGTGATATTGCTTTGTAAGTAAATACCACAACTTCTTTATCCATTTTTCACTTTCTGCGATGTTGAACTTGTACTGTAAACGAGGTTCTTGTAAACAGAGCCGTTCCAAACTTTGGGGTGGCTGTGTCTTTTTGATTTTAATTTCCCTAAGCTATAGGACCATAAGTGGAAGTGCCCTAGGCTCTGTTGCTTTGTTTTTTAGATGTTTCAGGAAACACCATACACTTCTCCCAAGTGTCTGTTGGCAATTTACATCCCGCCCATCAGCATAACAAGGCTCCCAGTTCTCAATGGCCTGTTGCCTTTCTGGATTTTACACTTTTTTCAGATGGCCCTTTTGACCGGGGGGAAGTGAGACTTCATTGTAGTGCAGATTTCCTTTGCAAGCTTGCTTGGTTGGCCAAAAAGGGCGTATGCGTTTTTTCCTGAATATATTCAGGAAAAAACGCATACGCCCTTTTTGGCCAAGTGCATCATTGTGGACGTTCTGCCTCTTTTCCTATGCTTTCAATGCAATTCCAGTCTACCTCCTGAAATCGGTTTCCTGCAATTCTGCCCCGCTTTCAAGTCCTCTTGGCAGCCTTACTTCAGTCTATTTTTGGACGATAGCTGTCATTTATAACTCTGCAGGTTTGTGAATTACAGTGCCCCTGAGCTCCTTTCTTCAACTCACTTTCTTGTGAGCTGGCCGCAACACCGCAGGATGGCTTCAGGCCCTAATCTGGTTCCGGTACGGCACGCTGAGCCTTTGGTTAATTCCTCTTCCTGGTGGGAAATGAGAGTTAAATTTGCCCGTCCAGACACCTCCAGCTAGTCTCTCATTGGTTCTCGCTATTCCTGTTCATCTTCCGCAGAAATTGCAAACTGGGCCAAACAGGAGGTTAAAGGCGCTGACTCTCCAAGTGGGGAGAGTGTTAGTAAAGCGTCTGGAATGTTGCACCCGTTTACCAGGGGAGGAAAACTGAGACATATTTGAACACGTCTCCTGTTCACATGGTTGATCATACTTGGGTTCCACATGCATGTTGTAGCTGAAGGAAGAATACCTTAAACCTGGGTAGTTGAAACCCGTGGAATGGGTACCATGCAATATGACTTCAAAGGGTCTTCATTTGCTCACCGAACCTCTCCAATCCTATCACTGCTGCGTTTATGCCCCTGTACACATGCTTGATTCTTTTTCGGAGACATAGCAATCCATAGGTTTTAAGATACTTACACGTCAGGTACATTCTTAGGCGTTTAATATGGGGTGTTGAGTCCATTTCGATGAGCAAGGAGTAGCTCTTGTCTATTCCATATTTGGCTTAAGGAACTTTATCTGTGCTCATTTCAATCTCTGGTTTTATGCAGCACCCCAACTCACCTTTACCCTTACGCAAGAATAAGTTGGTTTTCTAAATTTGAGACCCTGTTCTGTTCTGTAATTCAGTTCCTGTGTAGCCAAGTTTACATTCCGTGTATTACTGATATCTTATGATGTTTCTTTTTCTGTGTGACTTATTTCAGTTAGAATCATCATACCTGAATCCACTCATTGTGCTGCTAAGGGCCTGATGACACAGATTTCATTGCTGAGTGATATTGCTTTGTAAGTAAATATCACAACTTCTTTATCCATTTTTCACTTTCTGCGATGTTGAACTTGTACTGTAAACGAGGTTCTTGTAAACAGAGCCGTTCCAAACTTTGGGGTGGCTGTGTCTTTTTGATTTTAATTTCCCTAAGCTATAGGACCATAAGTGGAAGTGCCCTAGGCTCTGTTGCTTTGTTTTTTAGATGTTTCAGGAAACACCATACACTTCTCCCAAGTGTCTGTTGGCAATTTACATCCCGCCCATCAGCATAACAAGGCTCCCAGTTCTCAATGGCCTGTTGCCTTTCTAGATTTTACACTTTTTTCAGATGGCCCTTTTGACCGGGGGGAAGTGAGACTTCATTGTAGTGCAGATTTCCTTTGCAAGCTTGCTTGGTTGGCCAAAAAGGGCGTATGCGTTTTTTCCTGAATATATTCAGGAAAAAACGCATACGCCCTTTTTGGCCAAGTGCATCATTGTGGACGTTCTGCCTCTTTTCCTATGCTTTCAATGCAATTCCAGTCTACCTCCTGAAATCGGTTTCCTGCAATTCTGCCCCGCTTTCAAGTCCTCTTGGCAGCCTTACTTCAGTCTATTTTTGGACGATAGCTGTCATTTATAACTCTGCAGGTTTGTGAATTACAGTGCCCCTGAGCTCCTTTCTTCAACTCACTTTCTTGTGAGCTGGCCGCAACACCGCAGGATGGCTTCAGGCACTAATCTGGTTCCGGTACGGCACGCTGAGCCTTTGGTTATTTCCTCTTCCTGGTGGGAAATGAGAGTTAAATTTGCCCGTCCAGACACCTCCAGCTAGTCTCTCATTGGTTCTCGCTATTCCTGTTCATCTTCCGCAGAAATTGCAAACTGGGCCAAACAGGAGGTTAAAGGCGCTGACTCTCCAAGTGGGGAGAGTGTTAGTAAAGCGTCTGGAATGTTGCACCCGTTTACCAGGGGAGGAAAACTGAGACATATTTGAACACGTCTCCTGTTCACATGGTTGATCATACTTGGGTTCCACATGCATGTTGTAGCTGAAGGAAGAATACCTTAAACCTGGGTAGTTGAAACCCGTGGAATGGGTACCATGCAATATGACTTCAAAGGGTCTTCATTTGCTCACCGAACCTCTCCAATCCTATCACTGCTGCGTTTATGCCCCTGTACACATGCTTGATTCTTTTTCGGAGACATAGCAATCCATAGGTTTTAAGATACTTACAAGTCAGGTACATTCTTAGGCGTTTAATATGGGGTGTTGAGTCCATTTCGTTGAGCAAGGAGTAGCTCTTGTCTATTCCATATTTGGCTTAAGGAACTTTATCTGTGCTCATTTCAATCTCTGGTTTTATGCAGCACCCCAACTCACCTTTACCCTTACGCAAGAATAAGTTGGTTTTCTAAATTTGAGACCCTGTTCTGTTCTGTAATTCAGTTCCTGTGTAGCCAAGTTTACATTCCGTGTATTACTGATATCTTATGATGTTTCTTTTTCTGTGTGACTTATTTCAGTTAGAATCATCATACCTGAATCCACTCATTGTGCTGCTAAGGGCCTGATGACACAGATTTCATTGCTGAGTGATATTGCTTTGTAAGTAAATACCACAACTTCTTTATCCATTTTTCACTTTCTGCGATGTTGAACTTGTACTGTAAACGAGGTTCTTGTAAACAGAGCCGTTCCAAACTTTGGGGTGGCTGTGTCTTTTTGATTTTAATTTCCCTAAGCTATAGGACCATAAGTGGAAGTGCCCTAGGCTCTTTTGCTTTGTTTTTTAGATGTTTCAGGAAACACCATACACTTCTCCCAAGTGTCTGTTGGCAATTTACATCCCGCCCATCAGCATAACAAGGCTCCCAGTTCTCAATGGCCTGTTGCCTTTCTGGATTTTACACTTTTTTCAGATGGCCCTTTTGACCGGGGGGAAGTGAGACTTCATTGTAGTGCAGATTTCCTTTGCAAGCTTGCTTGGTTGGCCAAAAAGGGCGTATGCGTTTTTTCCTGAATATATTCAGGAAAAAACGCATACGCCCTTTTTGGCCAAGTGCATCATTGTGGACGTTCTGCCTCTTTTCCTATGCTTTCAATGCAATTCCAGTCTACCTCCTGAAATCGGTTTCCTGCAATTCTGCCCCGCTTTCAAGTCCTCTTGGCAGCCTTACTTCAGTCTATTTTTGGACGATAGCTGTCATTTATAACTCTGCAGGTTTGTGAATTACAGTGCCCCTGAGCTCCTTTCTTCAACTCGCTTTCTTGTGAGCTGGCCGCAACACCGCAGGATGGCTTCAGGCCCTAATCTGGTTCCGGTACGGCACGCTGAGCCTTTGGTTATTTCCTCTTCCTGGTGGGAAATGAGAGTTAAATTTGCCCGTCCAGACACCTCCAGCTAGTCTCTCATTGGTTCTCGCTATTCCTGTTCATCTTCCGCAGAAATTGCAAACTGGGCCAAACAGGAGGTTAAAGGCGCTGACTCTCCAAGTGGGGAGAGTGTTAGTAAAGCGTCTGGAATGTTGCACCCGTTTACCAGGGGAGGAAAACTGAGACATATTTGAACACGTCTCCTGTTCACATGGTTGATCATACTTGGGTTCCACATGCATGTTGTAGCTGAAGGAAGAATACCTTAAACCTGGGTAGTTGAAACCCGTGGAATGGGTACCATGCAATATGACTTCAAAGGGTCTTCATTTGCTCACCGAACCTCTCCAATCCTATCACTGCTGCGTTTATGCCCCTGTACACATGCTTGATTCTTTTTCGGAGACATAGCAATCCATAGGTTTTAAGATACTTACTAGTCAGGTACATTCTTAGGCGTTTAATATGGGGTGTTGAGTCCATTTCGTTGAGCAAGGAGTAGCTCTTGTCTATTCCATATTTGGCTTAAGGAACTTTATCTGTGCTCATTTTAATCTCTGGTTTTATGCAGCACCCCAACTCACCTTTACCCTTACGCAAGAATAAGTTGGTTTTCTAAATTTGAGACCCTGTTCTGTTCTGTAATTCAGTTCCTGTGTAGCCAAGTTTACATTCCGTGTATTACTGATATCTTATGATGTTTCTTTTTCTGTGTGACTTATTTCAGTTAGAATCATCATACCTGAATCCACTCATTGTGCTGCTAAGGGCCTGATGACACAGATTTCATTGCTGAGTGATATTGCTTTGTAAGTAAATACCACAACTTCTTTATCCATTTTTCACTTTCTGGATGTTGAACTTGTACTGTAAACGAGGTTCTTGTAAACAGAGCCGTTCCAAACTTTGGGGTGGCTGTGTCTTTTTGATTTTAATTTCCCTAAGCTATAGGACCATAAGTGGAAGTGCCCTAGGCTCTGTTGCTTTGTTTTTTAGATGTTTCAGGAAACACCATACACTTCTCCCAAGTGTCTGTTGGCAATTTACATCCCGCCCATCAGCATAACAAGGCTCCCAGTTCTCAATGGCCTGTTGCCTTTCTGGATTTTACACTTTTTTCAGATGGCCCTTTTGACCGGGGGGAAGTGAGACTTCATTGTAGTGCAGATTTCCTTTGCAAGCTTGCTTGGTTGGCCAAAAAGGGCGTATGCGTTTTTTCCTGAATATATTCAGGAAAAAACGCATACGCCCTTTTTGGCCAAGTGCATCATTGTGGACGTTCTGCCTCTTTTCCTATGCTTTCAATGCAATTCCAGTCTACCTCCTGAAATCGGTTTCCTGCAATTCTGCCCCGCTTTCAAGTCCTCTTGGCAGCCTTACTTCATTCTATTTTTGGACGATAGCTGTCATTTATAACTCTGCAGGTTTGTGAATTACAGTGCCCCTGAGCTCCTTTCTTCAACTCGCTTTCTTGTGACCTGGCCGCAACACCGCAGGATGGCTTCAGGCCCTAATCTGGTTCCGGCCCGGCATGCTGAGCCTTTGGTTAATTCCTCTTCCTGGTGGGAAATGAGAGTTAAATTTGCCCGTCCAGACACCTCCAGCTAGCCTCTCATTGGTTCTCGCTATTCCTGTTCATCTTCCGCAGAAATTGCAAACTGGGCCAAACAGGAGGTTAAAGGGACTGACTCTCCAAGTGGGGAGAGTGTTAGTAAAGCGTCTGGAATGTTGCACCCGAGTACCAGGGGAGGAAAACTGAGACATATTTGAACACGTCTCCCGTTCACATGGTTGATCATACTTGGGTTCCACATGCATGTTTTAGCTGAAGGAAGAATACCTTAAACCTGGGTAGTTGAAACCCGTGGAATGGGTACCATGCAATATGACTTCAAAGGGTCTTCATTTGCTCACCGAACCTCTCCAATCCTATAACTGCTGCGTTTATGCCCCTGTACACATGCTTGATTCTCTTTCGGAGACATAGCAATCCATAGGTTTTAAGATACTTACAAGTCAGGTACATTCTTAGGCGTTTAATATGCGGTGTTGAGTCCATTTCGTTGAGCAAGGAGTAGCTCTTGTCTATTCCATATTTGGCTTAAGGAACTTTATCTGTGCTCATTTCAATCTCTGGTTTTATGCAGCACCCCAACTCACCTTTACCCTTAAGCAAGCATAAGTTGTTTTTCTAAATTTGAGACACTGTTCTGTTCTGTAATTCAGTTCCTGTGTAGCCAAGTTTCCATTCCGTGTATTACTGATATCTTATGATGTTTCTTTTTCTGTGTGACTTATTTCAGTTAGAATCATCATACATGAATCCACACATTGTGCTGCTAAGGGCCTGATGACATAGATTTCATTGCTGAGTGATATTGCTTTGTAAGTGAATACCACAACTTCTTTATCCATTTTTCACTTTCTGCAATGTTGAACTTGTACTGTAAACGAGGTTCTTGTAAACAGAGCCGTTCCAAACTTTGGGGTGGCTGTGTCTTTTTGATTTTAATTTCCCTAAGCTATAGGACCATAAGTGGAAGTGCCCTAGGTTGTGTTGCTTTGTTTCTTAGATGTTTCAGGAAACACCATACACTTCTCCCGAGTGGTTGTTGGCAATTTACATCCCTCCCATCAGCATAACAAGGCGCCCAGTTCTCCATGGCCTGTCCTGCCTTTCTGGATTTTACACTTTTTTCAGATGGCCCTTTTGACCGGGGGGAAGTGAGACTTCATTGTAGTGCAGATTTCCTTTGCAAGCTTGCTTGGTTGGCCAAAAAGGGCGTATGCGTTTTTTCCTGAATATATTCAGGAAAAAACGCATACGCCCTTTTTGGCCAAGTGCATCATTGTGGACGTTCTGCCTCTTTTCCTATGCTTTCAATGCAATTCCAGTCTACCTCCTGAAATCGGTTTCCTGCAATTCTGCCCCGCTTTCAAGTCCTCTTGGCAGCCTTACTTCAGTCTATTTTTGGACGATAGCTGTCATTTATAACTCTGCAGGTTTGTGAATTACAGTGCCCCTGAGCTCCTTTCTTCAACTTGCTTTCTTGTGAGCTGGCCGCAACACCGCAGGATGGCTTCTTGCCCTAATCTGGTTCCGGCACGGCACGCTGAGCCTTTGGTTATTTCCTCTTCCTGGTGGGAAATGAGAGTTAAATTTGCCCGTCCAGACACCTCCAGCTAGTCTCTCATTGGTTCTCGCTATTCCTGTTCATCTTCCGCAGAAATTGCAAACTGGGCCAAACAGGAGGTTAAAGGCACTGACTCTCCAAGTGGGGAGAGTGTTAGTAAAGCGTCTGGAATGTTGCACCCGAGTACCAGGGGAGGAAAACTGAGACATATTTGAACACGTCTCCCGTTCACATGGTTGATCATACTTGGGTTCCACATGCATGTTTTAGCTGAAGGAAGAATACCTTAAACCTGGAGAGTTAAGACCCGTGTAATGGGTACCATGCAATAGGACTTCAAAGGGTCTTCATTTGCTCACCGAACCTCTCCAATCCTATCACTGCTGCGTTTATGCCCCTGTACACATGCTTGATTCTCTTTCGGAGACATAGCAATCCATAGGTTTTAAGATACTTACTAGTCAGGTACATTCTTAGGCGTTTAATATGCGGTGTTGAGTCCATTTCGTTGAGCAAGGAGTAGCTCTTGTCTATTCCATATTTGACTTAAGGAACTTTATCTGTGCTCATTTCAATCTCTGGTTTTATGCAGCACCCCAACTCACCTTTACCCTTAAGCAAGCATAAGTTGGTTTTCTAAATTTGAGACCCTGTTCTGTTCTGTAATTCAGTTCCTGTGTAGCCATGTTTACATTCCGTGTATTAGTGATATCTTATGATGTTTCTTTTTCTGTGTGACTTACTTCAGTTAGAATCATCATACCTGAATCCACTCATTGTGCTGCTAAGGGCCTGATGACACAGATTTCATTGCTGAGTGATATTGCTTTGTAAGTAAATACCACAACTTCTTTATCCATTTTTCACTTTCTGCGATGTTGAACTTGTACTGTAAACGAGGTTCTTGTAAACAGAGCCGTTCCAAACTTTGGGGTGGCTGTGTCTTTTTGATTTTAATTTCCCTAAGCTATAGGACCATAAGTGGAAGTGCCCTAGGTTCTGTTGCTTTGTTTTTTAGATGTTTCAGGAAACACCATACACTTCTCCCGAGTGGTTGTTGGCAATTTACATCTCGCCCATCAGCATAACAAGGCTCCCAGTTCTCCATGGCCTGTCCTGCCTTTCTGGATTTTACACTTTTTTCAGATGGCCCTTTTGACCGGGGGGAAGTGAGACTTCATTGTAGTGCAGATTTCCTTTGCAAGCTTGCTTGGTTGGCCAAAAAGGGCGTATGCGTTTTTTCCTGAATATATTCAGGAAAAAACGCATGCGCCCTTTTTGGCCAAGTGCATCATTGTGGACGTTCTGCCTCTTTTCCTATGCTTTCAATGCAATTCCAGTCTACCTCCTGAAATCGGTTTCCTGCAATTCTGCCCCGCTTTCAAGTCCTCTTGGCAGCCTTACTTCAGTCTATTTTTGGACGATAGCTGTCATTTATAACTCTGCTGGTTTGTGAATTACAGTGCCCCTGAGCTCCTTTCTTCAACTCGGTTTCTTTTGAGCTGGCCGCAACACCGCAGGATGGCTTCAGGCGCTAATCTGGTTCCGGCACGGCACGCTGAGCCTTTGGTTATTTCCTCTTCCTGGTGGGAAATGAGAGTTAAATTTGCCCGTCCAGACACCTCCAGCTAGCCTCTCATTGGTTCTCGCTATCCCTGTTCATCTTCCGCAGAAATTGCAAACTGTGCCAAACAGGAGGTTAAAGGCGCTGACTCTCCAAGTGGGGAGAGTGTTAGTAAAGCGTCTGGAATGTTGCACCCGAGTACCAGGGGAGGAAAACTGAGACATATTTGAACACGTCTCCTGTTCACATGGTTGATCATACTTGGGTTCCACATGCATGTTTTAGCTGAAGGAAGAATACCTTAAACCTGGAGAGTTGAGACCCGTGTAATGGGTACCATGCAATATGACTTCAAAGGGTCTTCATTTGCTCACCGAACCTCTCCAATCCTATCACTGCTGCGTTTATGCCCCTGTACACATGCTTGATTCTCTTTTGGAGACATAGCAATCCATAGGTTTTACGATACTTACTAGTCAGGTACATTCTTAGGTGTTTAATATGCGGTGTTGAGTCCATTTCGTTGAGCAAGGAGTAGCTCTTGTCTATTCCATATTTGACTTAAGGAACTTTATCTGTGCTCATTTCAATCTCTGGTTTTATGCAGCACCCCAACTCACCTTTCCCCTTAAGCAAGCATAAGTTGGTTTTCTAAATTTGAGACCCTGTTCTGTTCTGTAATTCAGTTCCTGTGTAGCCAAGTTTACATTCCGTGTATTACTGATATCTTATGATGTTTCTTTTTCTGTGTGACTTATTTCAGTTAGAATCATCGTACCTGAATCCACTCATTGTGCTGCTAAGGGCCTGATGACACAGATTTCATTGCTGAGTGATATTGCTTTGTAAGTAAATACCACAACTTCTTTATCCATTTTTCACTTTCTGCGATGTTGAACTTGTACTGTAAACGAGGTTCTTGTAAATAGAGGCGTCCCAAACTTTGGGGTGGCTGTGTCTTTTTGATTTTAATTTCCCTAAGCTATAGGACCATAAGTGGCAGTGCCCTAGGCTCTGTTGCTTTGTTTTTTAGATGTTTCAGGAAACACCATACACTTCTCCCGAGTGGTTGTTGGCAATTTACATCCCGCCCATCAGCGTAACAAGTCTCCCAGTTCTCCATGGCCTGTCCTGCCTTTCTGGATTTTACACTTTTTTCAGATGGCCCTTTTGACCGGGGAGATGTGAGACTTCATTGTAGTGCAGATTTCCTTTGCAAGCTTGCTTGGTTGGCCAAAAAGGGCGTATGCGTTTTTTCCTGAATATATTCAGGAAAAAACGCATACGCCCTTTTTGGCCAAGTGCATCATTGTGGACGTTCTGCCTCTTTTCCTATGCTTTCAATGCAATTCCAGTGTACCTCCTGAAATCGGTTTCCTGCAATTCTGCCCCGCTTTCAAGTCCTCTTGGCAGCCTTAGTTCACTCTATTTTTGGACGATAGCTGTCATTTATAACTCTGCAGGTTTGTGAATTACAGTGCCCCTGAGCTCCTTTCTTCAACTCGCTTTCTTGTGACCTGGCCGCAACACCGCAGGATGGCTTCAGGCCCTAATCTGGTTCCGGCACGGCACGCTGAGCCTTTGGTTTTTTCCTCTTCCTGGTGGGAAATGAGAGTTAAATTTGCCCGTCCAGACACCTCCAGCTAGTCTCTCATTGGTTCTCGCTATTCCTGTTCATCTTCCGCAGAAATTGCAAACTGGGCCAAACAGGAGGTTAAAGGGACTGACTCTCCAAGTGGGGAGAGTGTTAGTAAAGCGTCTGGAATGTTGCACCCGAGTACCAGGGGAGGAAAACTGAGACATATTTGAACACGTCTCCCGTTCACATGGTTGATCATACTCTGGGTTCCACATGCATGTTTTAGCTGAAGGAAGAATACCTTAAACCTGGGTAGTTGAAACCCGTGGAATGGGTACCATGCAATATGACTTCAAAGGGTCTTCATTTGCTCACCGAACCTCTCCAATCCTATCACTGCTGCGTTTATGCCCCTGTACACATGCTTGATTCTTTTTCGGAGACATAGCAATCCATAGGTTTTAAGATACTTATTAGTCAGGTACATTCTTAGGCGTTTAATATGGGGTGTTGAGTCCATTTCGTTGAGCAAGGAGTAGCTCTTGTCTATTCCATATTTGGCTTAAGGAACTTTATCTGTGCTCATTTCAATCTCTGGTTTTATGCAGCACCCCAACTCACCTTTACCCTTAAGCAAGAATAAGTTGGTTTTCTAAATTTGAGACCCTGTTCTGTTCTGTAATTCAGTTCCTGTGTAGCCAAGTTTACATTCCGTGTATTACTGATATCTTATGATGTTTCTTTTTCTGTGTGACTTATTTCAGTTAGAATCATCATACCTGAATCCACTCATTGTGCTGCTAAGGGCCTGATGACACAGATTTCATTGCTGAGTGATATTGCTTTGTAAGTAAATACCACAACTTCTTTATCCATTTTTCACTTTCTGCGATGTTGAACTTGTACTGTAAACGAGGTTCTTGTAAACAGAGCCGTTCCAAACTTTGGGGTGGCTGTGTCTTTTTGATTTTAATTTCCCTAAGCTATAGGACCATAAGTGGAAGTGCCCTAGGCTCTGTTGCTTTGTTTTTTAGATGTTTCAGGAAACACCATACACTTCTCCCAAGTGTCTGTTGGCAATTTACATCCCGCCCATCAGCATAACAAGGCTCCCAGTTCTCAATGGCCTGTTGCCTTTCTGGATTTTACACTTTTTTCAGATGGCCCTTTTGACCGGGGGGAAGTGAGACTTCATTGTAGTGCAGATTTCCTTTGCAAGCTTGCTTGGTTGGCCAAAAAGGGCGTATGCGTTTTTTCCTGAATATATTCAGGAAAAAACGCATACGCCCTTTTTGGCCAAGTGCATCATTGTGGACGTTCTGCCTCTTTTCCTATGCTTTCAATGCAATTCCAGTCTACCTCCTGAAATCGGTTTCCTGCAATTCTGCCCCGCTTTCAAGTCCTCTTGGCAGCCTTACTTCAGTCTATTTTTGGACGATAGCTGTCATTTATAACTCTGCAGGTTTGTGAATTACAGTGCCCCTGAGCTCCTTTCTTCAACTCACTTTCTTGTGAGCTGGCCGCAACACCGCAGGATGGCTTCAGGCCCTAATCTGGTTCCGGCACGGCACGCTGAGCCTTTGGTTATTTCCTCTTCCTGGTGGGAAATGAGAGTTAAATTTGCCCGTCCAGACACCTCCAGCTAGTCTCTCATTGGTTCTCGCTATTCCTGTTCATCTTCCGCAGAAATTGCAAACTGGGCCAAACAGGAGGTTAAAGGCGCTGACTCTCCAAGTGGGGAGAGTGTTAGTAAAGCGTCTGCAATGTGGCACCCGAGTACCAGGGGAGGAAAACTGAGACATATTTGAACACGTCTCCCGTTCACATGGTTGATCATACTTGGGTTCCACATGCATGTTGTAGCTGAAGGAAGAATACCTTAAACCTGGAGAGTTAAGACCCGTGTAATGGGTACCATGCAATATGACTTCAAAGGGTCTTCATTTGCTCACCGAACCTCTCCAATCCTATCACTGCTGCGTTTATGCCCCTGTACACACGCTTGATTCTCTTTCGGAGACATAGCAATCCATAGGTTTTAAGATACTTACTAGTCAGGTACATTCTTAGGCGTTTAATATGGGGTGTTGAGTCCATTTCGTTGAGCAAGGAGTAGCTCTTGTCTATTCCATATTTGACTTAAGGAACTTTATCTGTGCTCATTTCAATCTCTGGTTTTATGCAGCACCCCAACTCACCTTTACACTTAAGCAAGCATAAGTTGGTTTTCTAAATTTGAGACCCTGTTCTGTTCTGTAATTCAGTTCCTGTGTAGCCAAGTTTACATTCCGTGTATTACTGATATCTTATGATGTTTCTTTTTCTGTGTGACTTACTTCAGTTAGAATCATCATACCTGAATCCACTCATTGTGCTGCTAAGGGCTTGATGACACAGATTTCATTGCTGAGTGATATTGCTTTGTAAGTAAATATCACAACTTCTTTATCCATTTTTCACTTTCTGCGATGTTGAACTTGTACTGTAAACGAGGTTCTTGTAAACAGAGCCATTCCAAACTTTGGGGTGGCTGTGTCTTTTTGATTTTAATTTCCCTAAGCTATAGGACCATAAGTGGAAGTGCCCTAGGTTCTGTTGCTTTGTTTTTTAGATGTTTCAGGAAACACCATACACTTCTCCCGAGTGGTTGTTGGCAATTTACATCCCGCCCATCAGCATAACAAGGCTCTCAGTTCTCCATGGCCTGTCCTGCCTTTCTGGATTTTACACTTTTTTCAGATGGCCCCTTTGACCGGGGGGAAGTGAGACTTCATTGTAGTGCAGATTTCCTTTGCAAGCTTGCTTGGTTGGCCAAAAAGGGCGTATGCGTTTTTTCCTGAATATATTCAGGAAAAAACGCATACGCCCTTTTTGGCCAAGTGCATCATTGTGGACGTTCTGCCTCTTTTCCTATGCTTGCAATGCAATTCCAGTCTACCTCCTGAAATCGGTTTCCTGCAATTCTGCCCCGCTTTCAAGTCCTCTTGGCAGCCTTACTTCAGTCTATTTTTGGACGATAGCTGTCATTTATAACTCTGCAGGTTTGTGAATTACAGTGCCCCTGAGCTCCTTTCTTCAACTCGCTTTCTTTTGAGCTGGCCGCAACACCGCAGGATGGCTTCAGGCCCTAATCTGGTTCCGGTACGGCACGCTGAGCCTTTGGTTATTTCCTCTTCCTGGTGGGAAATGAGAGTTAAATTTGCCCGTCCAGACACCTCCAGCTAGCCTCTCATTGGTTCTCGCTATTCCTGTTCATCTTCCGCAGAAATTGCAAACTGTGCCAAACAGGAGGTTAAAGGCGCTGACTCTCCAAGTGGGGAGAGGGTTAGTAAAACGTCTGGAATGTTGCACCCGAGTACCAGGTGAGGAAAACTGAGACATATTTGAACACGTCTCCCGTTCACATGGTTGATCATACTTGGGTTCCACATGCATGTTTTAGCTGAAGGAAGAATACCTTAAACCTGGAGAGTTGAGACCCGTGTAATGGGTACCATGCAATATGACTCAAAGGGTCTTCATTTGCTCACCGAACCTCTCCAATCCTATCACTGCTGCGTTTATGCCCCTGTACACATGCTTGATTCTCTTTTGGAGACATAGCAATCCATAGGTTTTACGATACTTACTACTCAGGTACATTCTTAGGCGTTTAATATGCGGTGTTGAGTCCATTTCGTTGAGCAAGGAGTAGCTCTTGTCTATTCCATATTTGACTTAAGGAACTTTATCTGTGCTCATTTCAATCTCTGGTTTTATGCAGCACCCCAACTCACCTTTACCCTTAAGCAAGCATAAGTTGGTTTTCTAAATTTGAGACCCTGTTCTGTTCTGTAATTCAGTTCCTGTGTAGCCAAGTTTACATTCCGTGTATTACTGATATCTTATGATGTTTCTTCTTCTGTGTGACTTATTTCAGTTAGAATCATCATACCTGAATCCACTCATTGTGATGCTAAGGGCCTGATGACATAGATTTCATTGCTGAGTGATATTGCTTTGTAAGTAAATACCACAACTTCTTTATCCATTTTTCACTTTCTGCGATGTTGAACTTGTACTGTAAACGAGGTTCTTGTAAACAGAGGCGTCCCAAACTTTGGGGTGGCTGTGTCTTTTTGATTTTAATTTCCCTAAGCTATAGGACCATAAGTGGCAGTGCCCTAGGCTCTGTTGCTTTGTTTTTTAGATGTTTCAGGAAACACCATACACTTCTCCCGAGTGTCTGTTGGCAATTTACATCCCGCCCATCAGCATAACAAGGCTCCCAGTTCTCCATGGCCTGTCCTGCCTTTCTGGATTTTACACTTTTTTCAGATGGCCCTTTTGACCGGGGGGAAGTGAGACTTCATTGTAGTGCAGATTTCCTTTGCAAGCTTGCTTGGTTGGCCAAAAAGGGCGTATGCGTTTTTTCCTGAATATATTCAGGAAAAAACGCATACGCCCTTTTTGGCCAAGTGCATCATTGTGGACGTTCTGCCTCTTTTCCTATGCTTTCAATGCAATTCCAGTCTACCTCCTGAAATCGGTTTCCTGCAATTCTGCCCCGCTTTCAAGTCCTCTTGGCAGCCTTACTTCAGTCTATTTTTGGAGGATAGCTGTCATTTATAACTCTGCAGGTTTGTGAATTACAGTGCCCCTGAGCTCCTTTCTTCAACTCGCTTTCTTGTGACCTGGCCGCAACACCGCAGGATGGCTTCAGGCCCTAATCTGGTTCCGGCACGGCATGCTGAGCCTTTGGTTAATTCCTCTTCCTGGTGGGAAATGAGAGTTAAATTTGCCCGTCCAGACAGCTCCAGCTAGCCTCTCATTGGTTCTCGCTATTCCTGTTCATCTTCCGCAGAAATTGCAAACTGGGCCAAACAGGAGGTTAAAGGGACTGACTCTCCAAGTGGGGAGAGTGTTAGTAAAGCGTCTGGAATGTTGCACCCGAGTACCAGGGGAGGAAAACTGAGACATATTTGAACACGTCTCCCGATCACATGGTTGATCATACTCTAGGTTCCACATGCATGTTTTAGCTGAAGGAAGAATACCTTAAACCTGGGTAGTTGAAACCCGTGGAATGGGTACCATGCAATATGACTTCAAAGGGTCTTCATTTGCTCACCGAACCTCTCCAATCCTATCACTGCTGCGTTTATGCCCCTGTACACATGCTTGATTCTCTTTCAGAGACATAGCAATCCATAGGTTTTAAGATACTTACAAGTCAGGTACATTCTTAGGCGTTTAATATGCGGTGTTGAGTCCATTTCGTTGAGCAAGGAGTAGCTCTTGTCTATTCCATATTTGGCTTAAGGAACTTTATCTGTGCTCATTTCAATCTCTGGTTTTATGCAGCACCCCAACTCACCTTTACCCTTAAGCAAGCATAAGTTGGTTTTCTAAATTTGAGACCCTGTTCTGTTCTGTAATTCAGTTCCTGTGTAGCCAAGTTTACATTCCGTGTATTACTGATATCTTATGATGTTTCTTTTTCTGTGTGACTTATTTCAGTTAGAATCATCATACCTGAATCCACTCATTGTGCTGCTAAGTGCCTGATGACATAGATTTCATTGCTGAGTGATACTGCATTGTATGTAAGTACCACAAGTTCTTTATCCATTTTTCACTTTCTGCGATGTTGAACTTGTACTGTAAACGAGGTTATTGTAAACAGAGCCGTTCCAAACTTTGGGGTGGCTGAGTCTTTTTGATTTTAATTTCCCTAAGCTATAGGACCATAAGTGGAAGTGCCCTAGGCTCTGTTGCTTTGTTTTTTAGATGTTTCAGGAAACACCATACACTTCTCCCGAGTGTCTGTTGGCAATTTACATCCCGCCCATCAGCATAACAAGGCTCCCAGTTCTCCATGGCCTGTCCTGCCTTTCTGGATTTTACACTTTTTTCAGATGGCCCTTTTGACCGGGGGGAAGTGAGACTTCATTGTAGTGCAGATTTCCTTTGCAAGCTTGCTTGGTTGGCCAAAAAGGGCGTATGCGTTTTTTCCTGAATATATTCAGGAAAAAACGCATACGCCCTTTTTGGCCAAGTGCATCATTGTGGACGTTCTGCCTCTTTTCCTATGCTTTCAATGCAATTCCAGTCTACCTCCTGAAATCGGTTTCCTGCAATTCTGCCCCGCTTTCAAGTCCTCTTGGCAGCCTTACTTCAGTCTATTTTTGGACGATAGCTGTCATTTATAACTCTGCAGGTTTGTGAATTACAGTGCCCCTGAGCTCCTTTCTTCAACTCGCTTTCTTGTGACCTGGCCGCAACACCGCAGGATGGCTTCAGGCCCTAATCTGGTTCCGGCCCGGCATGCTGAGCCTTTGGTTAATTCCTCTTCCTGGTGGGAAATGAGAGTTAAATTTGCCCGTTCAGACACCTCCAGCTAGTCTCTCATTGGTTCTCGCTATTCCTGTTCATCTTCCGCAGAAATTGCAAACTGGGCCAAACAGGAGGTTAAAGGGACTGACTCTCCAAGTGGGGAGAGTGTTAGTAAAGCGTCTGGAATGTTGCACCCGAGTACCAGGGGAGGAAAACTGAGATATATTTGAACACGTCTCCCGATCACATGGTTGATCATACTCTAGGTTCCACATGCATGTTTTAGCTGAAGGAACAATACCTTAAACCTGGGTAGTTGAAACCCGTGGAATGGGTACCATGCAATATGATTTCAAAGGGTCTTCATTTGCTCACCGAACCTCTCCAATCCTATCACTGCTGCGTTTATGCCCCTGTACACATGCTTGATTCTCTTTCGGAGACATAGCAATCCATAGGTTTTAAGATACTTACTAGTCAGGTACATTCTTAGGCGTTTAATATGCGGTGTTGAGTCCTTTTCGTTGAGCAAGGAGTAGCTCTTGTCTATTCCATATTTGACTTAAGGAACTTTATCTGTGCTCATTTCAATCTCTGGTTTTATGCAGCACCCCAACTCACCTTTACACTTAAGCAAGCATAAGTTGGTTTTCTAAATTTGAGACCCTGTTCTGTTCTGTAATTCAGTTCCTGTGTAGCCAAGTTTACATTCCGTGTATTACTGATATCTTATGATGTTTCTTTTTCTGTGTGACTTACTTCAGTTAGAATCATCATACCTGAATCCACTCATTGTGCTGCTAAGGGCCTGATGACACAGATTTCATTGCTGAGTGATATTGCTTTGTAAGTAAATACCACAACTTCTTTATCCATTTTTCACTTTCTGCGATGTTGAACTTGTACTGTAAACGAGGTTCTTGTAAACAGAGCCGTTCCAAACTTTGGGGTGGCTGTGTCTTTTTGATTTTAATTTCCCTAAGCTATAGGACCATAAGTGGAAGTGCCCTAGGTTCTGTTGCTTTGTTTTTTAGATGTTTCAGGAAACACCATACACTTCTCCCGAGTGTCTGTTGGCAATTTACATCCCGCCCATCAGCATAACAAGGCTCCCAGTTCTCCATGGCCTGTCCTGCCTTTCTGGATTTTACACTTTTTTCAGATGGCCCTTTTGACCGGGGGGAAGTGAGACTTCATTGTAGTGCAGATTTCCTTTGCAAGCTTGCTTGGTTGGCCAAAAAGGGCGTATGCGTTTTTTCCTGAATATATTCAGGAAAAAACGCATACGCCCTTTTTGGCCAAGTGCATCATTGTGGACGTTCTGCCTCTTTTCCTATGCTTGCAATGCAATTCCAGTCTACCTCCTGAAATCGGTTTCCTGCAATTCTGCCCCGCTTTCAAGTCCTCTTGGCAGCCTTACTTCAGTCTATTTTTGGACGATAGCTGTCATTTATAACTCTGCAGGTGTGTGAATTACAGTGCCCCTGAGCTCCTTTCTTCAACTTGCTTTCTTGTGACCTGGCCGCAACACCGCAGGATGGCTTCAGGCCCTAATCTGGTTCTGGCACGGCACGCTGAGCCTTTGGTTATTTCCTCTTCCTGGTGGGAAATGAGAGTTAAATTTGCCCGTCCAGACACCTCCAGCTAGTCTCTCATTGGTTCTCGCTATTCCTGTTCATCTTCCGCAGAAATTGCAAACTGGGCCAAACAGGAGGTTAAAGGCGCTGACTCTCCAAGTGGGGAGAGTGTTAGTAAAGCGTCTGGAATGTTGCACCCGAGTACCAGGGGAGGAAAACTGAGACATATTTGAACACGTCTCCCGTTCAGATGGTTGATCATACTCTGGGTTCCACATGCATGTTTTAGCTGAAGGAAGAATACCTTAAACCTGGAGAGTTAAGACCCGTGTAATGGGTACCATGCAATATGACTTCAAAGGGTCTTCATTTGCTCACCGAACCTCTCCAATCCTATCACTGCTGCGTTTATGCCCCTGTACACATGCTTGATTCTGTTTCGGAGACATAGCAATCCATAGGTTTTAAGATACTTACTAGTCAGGTACATTCTTAGGCGTTTAATATGCGGTGTTGAGTCCATTTCGTTGAGCAAGGAGTAGCTCTTGTCTATTTCATATTTGACTTAAGGAACTTTATCTGTGCTCATTTCAATCTCTGGTTTTATGTAGCACCCCAACTCACCTTTACCCTTAAGCAAGCATAAGTTGGTTTTCTAAATTTGAGACCCTGTTCTGTTCTGTAATTCAGTTCCTGTGTAGCCAAGTTTACATTCCGTGTATTACTGATATCTTATGATGTTTCTTTTTCTGTGTGACTTATTTCAGTTAGAATCATCATACCTGAATCCACTCATTGTGATGCTAAGGGCCTGATGACATAGATTTCATTGATGAGTGATATTGCTTTGTAAGTAAATACCACAACTTCTTTATCCATTGTTCACTTTCTGCGATGTTGAACTTGTACTGTAAACGAGGTTCTTGTAAACAGAGGCGTCCCAAACTTTGGGGTGGCTGTGTCTTTTTGATTTTAATTTCCCTAAGCTATAGGACCATAAGTGGAAGTGCCCTAGGCTCTGTTGCTTTGTTTTCTAGATGTTTCAGGAAACACCATACACTTCTCCCGAGTGTTTGTTGGCAATTTACATCCCGCCCTTCAGCATAACAAGGCTCCCAGTTCTCCATGGCCTGTCCTGCCTTTCTGGATTTTACACTTTTTTCAGATGGCCCTTTTGACCGGGGGGAAGTGAGACTTCATTGTAGTGCAGATTTGCTTTGCAAGCTTGCTTGGTTGGCCAAAAAGGGCGTATGCGTGTTTTCCTGAATATATTCAGGAAAAAACGCATACGCCCTTTTTGGCCAAGTGCATCATTGTGGACGTTCTGCCTCTTTTCCTATGCTTTCAATGCAATTCCAGTCTACCTCCTGAAATCGGTTTCCTGCAATTCTGCCCCGCTTTCAAGTCCTCTTGGCAGCCTTACTTCAGTCTATTTTTGGACGATAGCTGTCTTTTATAACTCTGCAGGTTTGTGAATTACAGTGCCCCTGAGCTCCTTTCTTCAACTCGCTTTCTTGTGACCTGGCCGCAACACCGCAGGATGGCTTCAGGCCCTAATCTGGTTCCGGCCTGGCATGCTGAGCCTTTGGTTAATTCCTCTTCCTGGTGGGAAATGAGAGTTAAATTTGCCATCCAGACACCTCCAGCTAGCCTCTCATTGGTTCTCGCTATTCCTGTTCATCTTCCGCAGAAATTGCAAACTGGGCCAAACAGGAGGTTAAAGGGACTGACTCTCCAAGTCGGGAGAGTGTTAGTAAAGCGTCTGGAATGTTGCACCCGAGTACCAGGGTACGAAAACTGAGACATATTTGAACACGTCTCCCGATCACATGGTTGATCATACTTGGGTTCCACATGCATGTTTTAGCTGAAGGAAGAATACCTAAAACCTGGGTAGTTGAAACCCGTGTAATGGGTACCATGCAATATGACTTCAAAGGGTCTTCATTTGCTCACCGAACCTCTCCAATCCTATCACTGCTGCGTTTATGCCCCTGTACACATGCTTGATTCTCTTTCGGAGACATAGCAATCCATAGGTTTTAAGATACTTACTAGTCAGGTACATTCTTAGGCGTTTAATATGGGGTGTTGAGTCCATTTCGTTGAGCAAGGAGTAGCTCTTGTCTATTCCATATTTGGCTTAAGGAACTTTATCTGTGCTCATTTCAATCTCTGGTTTTATGCAGCACCCCAACTCACCTTTACCCTTAAGCAAGAAGAAGTTGGTTTTCTAAATTTGAGACCCTGTTCTGTTTTGGAATGCAGTTCCTGTGTAGCCAAGTTTACATTCCGTGTATTACTGATATCTTATGATGTTTCTTTTTCTGTGTGACTTATTTCAGTTAGAATCATCGTACCTGAATCCACTCATTATGCTGCTAAGGGCCTGATGACATAGATTTCATTGCTGAGTGATACTGCATTGTACGTAAGTACCTCAAGTTCTTTATCCATTTTTCACTTTCTGTGATATTGAACTTGTACGGTAAACGAGTTTCTTGTAAACGGAGGCGTCCAAAACTTTGGGGTGGCTGTGTCTTTTTGATTTTAATTTCCCTAAGCTATAGGACCATAAGTGGAAGTGCCCTAGGCTCTGTTGCTTTGTTTTTTAGATGTTTCAGGAAACACCATACACTTCTCCAGAGTGGCTGTTGGCAATTTACATCCCGCCCATCAGCATAAGAAGGCTCCCAGTTCTCCATAGCCTGTCGTGCCTTTATGGATTTTACACTTTTTTCAGATTGCCCTTTTGACCAGGTGGAAGTGAGACTTCATTGTAGTGCAGATTTCCTTTGCAAGCTTGCTTGGTTGGCCAAAAAGGGCGTATGCGTTTTTTCCTGAATATATTCAGGAAAAAACGCATACGCCCTTTTTGGCCAAGTGCATCATTGTGGACGTTCTGCCTCTTTTCCTATGCTTTCAATGCAATTTCAGTCTACCTCCTGAAATCGGTTTCCTGCAATTCTGCCCCGCTTTCAAGTCCTCTTGGCAGCCTTACTTCAGTATATTTTTGGACGATAGCTGTCATTTATAACTCTGCAGGTTTGTGAATTACAGTGCCCCTGAGC
Organism: Delphinus delphis; assembly: GCF_949987515.2. Lineage (NCBI taxonomy): Eukaryota > Metazoa > Chordata > Mammalia > Artiodactyla > Delphinidae > Delphinus > Delphinus delphis. The sequence continues at coordinate 327,151 of NW_027192830.1, forward strand.
TCCTTTCTACAACTCGCTTTCTTGTGAGCTGGCCGCAACACCGCAGGATGGCTTCAGGCCCCAATCTGGTTCCGGCACGGCACGCTGAGCCTTTGGTTAATTCCTCTTCCTGGTGGGAAATGAGAGTTAAATTTGCCCGTCCAGACACCTCCAGCTAGTCTCTCATTGGTTCTCGCTATTCCTGTTCATCTTCCGCAGAAATTGCAAACTGGGCCAAACAGGAGGTTAAAGGGACTGACTCTCCAAGTGGGGAGAGTGTTAGTAAAGCGTCTGGAATGTTGCACCCGAGTACCAGGGGAGGAAAACTGAGACATATTTGAACACGTCTCCCGTTCACACGGTTGATCATACTCTGGGTTCCACATGCATGTTTTAGCTGAAGGAAGAATACCTAAAACCTGGAGAGTTGAGACCCGTGTAATGGGTACCATGCAATATGACTTCAAAGGGTCTTCATTTGCTCACCGAACCTCTCCAATCCTATCACTGCTGCGTTCATGCCCCTGTACACATGCTTGATTCTCTTTCGGAGACATAGCAATCCATAGGTTTTAAGATACTTACTAGACAGGTACCTTCTTAGGCGTTTAATATGGGGTGTTGAGTCCATTTCGTTGAGCAAGGAGTAGCTCTTGTCTATTCCATATTTGGCTTAAGGAACTTTATCTGTGCTCATTTCAATCTCTGGTTTTATGCAGCACCCCAACTCACCTTTCCCCTTAAGCAAGCATAAGTTGGTTTTCTAAATTTGAGACCCTGTTCTGTTCTGTAATTCAGTTCCTGTGTAGCCAAGTTTACATTCCGTGTATTACTGATATCTTATGATGTTTCTTTTTCTGTGTGACTTATTTCAGTTAGAATCATCATACCTGAATCCACTCATTGTGCTGCTAAGGGCCTGATGACACAGATTTCATTGCTGAGTGATATTGCTTTGTAAGTAAATACCACAACTTCTTTATCCATTTTTCACTTTCTGCGATGTTGAACTTGTACTGTAAACGAGGTTCTTGTAAACAGAGCCGTTCCAAACTTTGGGGTGGCTGTGTCTTTTTGATTTTAATTTCCCTAAGCTATAGGACCATAAGTGGAAGTGCCCTAGGCTCTGTTGCTTTGTTTTTTAGATGTTTCAGGAAACACCATACACTTCTCCCGAGTGGTTGTTGGCAATTTACATCCCGCCCATCAGCATAACAAGGCTCCCAGTTCTCCATGGCCTGTCCTGCCTTTCTGGATTTTACACTTTTTTCAGATGGCCCTTTTGACCGGGGGGAAGTGAGACTTCATTGTAGTGCAGATTTCCTTTGCAAGTTTGCTTGGTTGGCCAAAAAGGGCGTATGCGTTTTTCCCTGAATATATTCAGGAAAAAACGCATACGCCCTTTTTGGCCAAGTGCATCATTGTGGACGTTCTGCCTCTTTTCCTATGCTTTCAATGCAATTCCAGTCTACCTCCTGAAATCGGTTTCCTGCAATTCTGCCCCGCTTTCAAGTCCTCTTGGCAGCCTTACTTCAGTCTATTTCTGGACGATAGCTGTCATTTATCACTCTGCAGGTTTGTGAATTACAGTGCCCCTGAGCTCCTTTCTTCAACTCGCTTTCTTTTGAGCTGGCCGCAACACCGCAGGATGTCTTCAGGCCCTAATATGGTTCTGGCACGGCACGCTGAGCCTTTGGTTAATTCCTCTTCCTGGTGGGAAATGAGAGTTAAATTTGCCCATCCTAACACCTCCAGCTAGTCTCTCATTGATTCTCGCTATTCCTGTTCATCTTCCACAGAAATTGCAAACTGGGCCAAACAGGAGGTTAAAGGGACTGACTCTCCAAGTGGGGAGAGTGTTAGTAAGCGTCTGGAATGTTGCACCCGAGTACCAGGGTACGAAAACTGAGACATATTTGAACACGTCTCCCGATCACATGGTTGATCATACTCTAGGTTCCACATGCATGTTTTAGCTGAAGGAAGAATACCTTAAACCTGGGTAGTTGAAACCCGTGGAATGGGTACCATGCAATATGACTTCAAACGGTCTTCATTTGCTCACCGAACCTCTCCAATCCTATCACTGCTGCGTTTATGCCCCTGTACACATGCTTGATTCTCTTTCGGAGACATAGCAATCCATAGGTTTTAAGATACTTACTAGTCAGGTACATTCTTAGGCGTTTAATATGGGGTGTTGAGTCCATTTCGTTGAGCAAGGAGTAGCTCTTGTCTATTCCATATTTGGCTTAAGGAACTTTATCTGTGCTCATTTCAATCTCTGGTTTTGTGCAGCACCCCAACTCACCTTCCCCCTTAAGCAAGCATAAGTTGGTTTTCTAAACTTGAGACACTGTTCTGTTTTGTAATTCAGTTCATGTGTAGCCAAGTTCACATTCTGTGTATTAGTGATACCTTATGATGTTTCTTTTCTGTGTGACTTATTTCAGTTCGAATCATCATACCTGCATCCACTCATTATGCTGCTACGGGCCTGATGACATAGATTTCATTGCTGAGTGATATTGCATTGTACGTAAGTACCACAAGTTCTTTATCCATTTTTCACTTTCTGCGATATTGAACTTGTACTGTAAACGAGGTTCTTGTAAACAGAGCCGTCCCAAACTTTGGGGTGGCTGTGTCTTTTTGATTTTAATTTCCCTAAGCTATAGGACCATAAGTGGAAGTGCCCTAGGCTCTGTTGCTTTGTTTTTTAGATGTTTCAGGAAACACCATACACTTCTCCAGAGTGGCTGTTGGCAATTTACATCCCGCCCATCAGCATAAGAAGGCTCCCAGTTCTCCATGGCCTGTCGTGCCTTTATGGATTTTACACTTTTTTCAGATGGCCCTTTTGACCGGGGGGAAGTGAGACTTCATTGTAGTGCAGATTTCCTTTGCAAGCTTGCTTGGTTGGCCAAAAAGGGCGTATGTGTTTTTTCCTGAATATATTCAGGAAATTTCCTGAATATATTCAGGAAATTTCCTGAATATATTCAGGAATATATTCAGGAAAAAACGCATACGCACTTTTTGGCCAAGTGCATCATTGTCGAGTTTCTGACTCTCTTCATATGCTTTCAATGCAATTCCAGTCTACCTCCTGAAATCAGTTTCCTGCAATTCTGCCTTGCTTTCAATGCCTCTTCATAGCCTTACCTCAATATATTTTTTAAAAATAGTTGGCCTTTATAACTCTGCAGGTTTTTGAATTGCAGTGGCCCTTAGCTCCATTTTTTAGCTCTTATTTTTGTGGTATTGCCCCATAACCAAAGGATTCCTTGAAGCCCTATTTTTCTTCTGGGGCACCTGCTGTGCCTTTGGTTAATTCTTCTTACTGATGTGATATTAGAGTGACATGTGCCCATTGAAACCGCTACAGCTAGTTTCTCACTGGTTCCCCCTATTCCCATTCATCCTCTTCACTAACTGCAGACTGTGCGATACCAGAACTTAAAGGCATTGACTCCATGTGGGGATGTTGTTAGTAAAGCGGCTGGAATGTCGATCCGGAGCCCCAGGAGAGGAAAAATGAGGTGCGTTTTAGAAACCTTTCCCGATCATATGGTATACCAGTCGCTGGGTTTCCCAAGCATGGTTTAGCTGTAGGAAGATTCCCTTCAACCTGGAGTGTTGGGACCCTTGGACTGAGTAGCATGAAGTATTGCATTAAACTTTCGGCAGTTGCTCACCAAAGCTCACCAATCCTGTCAGCCCCAAGTGTCCAGCCTTATGTCTTATCCAGCTGTGGGTTTATATGTGGTCAATCCAGGTTGCATCACAGCCCCTGAGCGAATTTTGTAAGAATTTTTCTCTCTTTCATTGTTTCAGCGTTTTGTTTTTAAAATTTATTTCTATAATGGGGTTTAGCTCCTTTTCACTGCTGTGTTTGTGCCGCTCTGCACACACTTGATTCCCTTATGGAGATATATCAATACATGGGTTTTAAGATTCTTATTCCTCAGATATATTTCTCTGCGGTGTATAGGGTGTGTTGAGGCCTGTTCATTGAGCAAGGTGTAGATCTTGTCTAATACCTATTTGGTTTATTGAACGGTATCTGTGCTAATTTCAAACTCTGGTTTTATGCATCACCCCACCTCTCCTTTCCCCTTAAGCTGACATAAGTGTGTTTTCTAAATGTGAGACACTGTTCTGTTCTGTAATTCATTTCTTGTGCAGCCATATTTACCCTCCCTCTATAAGTGATATCTTATGATATGTTTCTTTTTCTGTTTGACTTATTTCAAGTAGTATTATCGGACCTAAATCCACTCTTTATCCTTCTACTAGCCTTATTACATTGATTTCATGGTGAAGAGATATTCCATTGTACATAAGTACCACATCTTCTTTATCCATTGTTCTCTTTCCTGGGATATTTAAGGTGTACTGAAGTTGAGGTTCTTGTAAACAGAGTAGCCCTAAACTGTGGTGTGCTTGTGTCTTGTTGATTTTTAGACTTCCCTAGATATACTCCCATGATTGGAAGTGTCCTATGCTCTGTAGCTCTGTTTTTTAGATGATTTAGGAACCACCATACACTTCTCCAGAGTGGCTCTCGGCAGTTCACACACTGCCCATCAGCGTATAAAGGCTCCCTGTTCTCCATGGCCTGTCCTGCATTTCTGGTTTTTACAATTTTTTAGGATGGCCCTTTTGACCGGTGGGAAGTGAGACTTCTTTGTTGTGCACATTTGCATTGCTTGCTTGCTTCGTTGCCCATAAAGTGCGTATGCGTTTTTTCCTGGATATAATCAGGAAAAAACGCATACGCCCTTTTGGGCCAACTGCATCATTGTCGAAATTCTGCCGCTTTTCATGTGCGTTAAAGACGAGTCCAATCTATCTCTTGAAATCTGTTTCTTGCAATTCTGTCTTGCATTCAGATCCTCTTCTTTGCCTTACCTCAACATATTTTTGGACGTTAGTTTTCATTTATAACTCTGCAGGTTTGTGAATTGCAGTGACCCTGAGCTCCATTTTTTAAGTTGCTCTTTTGTGAGCTGGCCTCAAACCCGCAGGATTGCTTCAGGCCCTATTTTGGCTCCGGCGAGGCAGGCTGAGCCTTTCTTTAATTCTTATTCTTAATGGGAAATTAGAGTGATATGTGCCCGTCCAAACCCCTACAACTCTTCTCTCATTGGTTCCCCCTCTTCCCGTTCATCCTCCTCACAATTTGCAAAATGTGTGAAACAGAAGTTTAAATGTGCTGATTCTCCAAGTGGGGAGATTCTAAGTAGCGTGGCTGGAATGGTGAACAGGAGCACCAGGAGAGGATAAATGAGGTGCATTTTAGACACATCTCCCGATCACATGGTGTACAGTCCTCTGGGTTTTCCATGCATGTTTTAGCTGTAGGAAGATCCCTTGAACCTGCAGATTTGGGACCCATTGAATGGGTACCAGGTAGTATTACTTTAAAGGGTGTGCATTTCCTCACCCAACCTCACATTTCTCTTAGCGCAAACAGTTTCCAGCCTTATGTCTCATCCTGCTGTGGGTCTAGATGTGTTCAATCCATGTTGCATCACCGTCCCTGAGGAAAAGTTGTAAGAGGTTTTCTCTGTCTCTCTGTCGTTTATTTTTTCAATTTATTACTATATTGGTTACAGCTGATTTTCAAAGCTCTGTTTCTTGCTGCTGTACATCCACTTGATTCGCGTACAGAGAGACATCAATAAATTCTTTTTCAGATTCTTACCAGTCGTATATATTCTTTTCCGGTGACTTGAGTGTGCTGAGTGCAGTTCTTTTAGCTACCGTGTAGGCCTTGTTGATTATCAGTTTGGTATTTGGAATGGTATCTTTGCTAATTTCAACCTCCTGGATGATGCCTCACCCCTCCCCACCTTTCCCGTTTAGCAGCCTTATGCGTGTTTTCTACATATTTGACTATGTTTTTGTTTTGTAATTTATTTCATGTGTAGCCATTTTGGATTCCACCTTTAAGTGATATCTTATGATATGTGTCTTTTTCTTTTTGAATTCTGTCACTTAGAATGATCATACGTAACTCCTCCGGAGTTGTTACAACTGGCCATATTTCATTGATTTCCAGGCTGAATAATATTCCACTCTACCTAAGTACCACATCTCTATCCATTTTTTCCCTCCAGAGACATTTAAGTTATATCCTAGTCGAGGATCTTTTAAACAGAGAGGGGGTAAACATTGGGGTGCCTGTGTCCTCTCGATTTTTGTTTTTCCCAAGATATACGCCCATGAGTGCAAGTGCCCTATGCTCTGTAGCTCATTTTTTAGATGCTTTAGTAAACACAATACACTTCTCCAGAATGGCCGTTGGCAATATACATTTCCACTATAAGTCTCACAGGGCTCCCTCTTCTCGTTGCCCTGTCCTGCATTTCTGTTGTTTACGCTTTATGAGGATGGCTCTTCTGACTGATGCGAAGTGATATCTTTTGTAGTATTGACTTCCAGTGCGCACCTGTTTGGTTGGCTAAAAAAGTGTATGCCCTTTTCTTGAATATATACAGAAAAGAACGCATACACCCTTTTTGGCCAACTGCAATGTTGGCAATGTTCAGCTCCTTTTCTTGTGCTTAATGGCGAGTCCTTTCTACCTCCTCAAATCCCTTTCCTGCCATTCTCCCTTGCTTACAAGTCCTTTTCTCTGACTTTCCTCAAGACATTTTTCAGTGATGGATATTTTCAACTCTGCAGTTTTGTGAATTTTACTGCCCCTGAGTTCCATTGTTCAACTCGTGTTTATGGGAACTGGCCACAAAGCAGCGGGATTTCCTCAAGCCCTATACTGTTTCCATGGGCAACCCTAGCCTTTGGTCAATTCGTCTTCCTGATTGGAAATTAGAGTGACATGTGCCTGTCTGAACACCTAGGACTTGTCTCTCATTGTTCCTCATCCTTCCGCTTCATCCTCTGGACAAATTCCAAACTGTACGCAACAGGATGTTGACAGTGCTGACATCTCCAAGTGGGGAGACTGTTAGTAAAGACGCTGGAGGGGTGAACCCGAGCACCAGGAGATGAGGAGATGAGATGCCTTTTCCAAACTCTTCCCGATCAGACGGTATACCATCCTCTGGGTGTGACAGACATGTTTTAGCAGTAGGAAGAGTCCCATTCATGTAAGGAGAACACCAGGGCTTTTTCAAAATCAGTGTCTCCCCGAAACCCAAACTGGGGAAGTTTTTAAGCTACGGCTACACATATGTTCATTAAGGGCCTTGGGAAGTAGGCAGAGTCCAAACTTTAGATGATTGAAGTCTTCAGGGTCAGAAGCACTCACCACCAGCTTCCCTTAGGCTACACTTTAACTGTCATTGATAGATGATGTCAATAAAAATATCTATTCTTTTTCAGATTATTTCCCCTTATAGGTTATTGCAAAATGTTGAGTGTAGTTCCCTGTGCTATACAGTAGTTCCTTGTTGATGATCTATTTTATACATAGCAGTGTGTATGTGTTCATTCCAAACTGTTAATTTATCCCTCCTCCCACCTTTCCCCTTTGGTAATAATAAATTATAAGATTTTATACTTCTCAGAAATGGGGGAGCTGAAAGAGAGGTATCATTTTCAATGGAAAAGCATTTAAAACAAGATTGAAGGTTTAACCAAGATTATTAGCTGTACATCCTTGGAAAGAAATCACTTCGTTTCTCTAATATTGACCTGACAAATAAGACAAACCTTTTCACTGAACTTGCTTATAAAAAGTGATGGAAATATCAAATGGAAGTGTTAAAAACATCTTATTTTACCCGAGCCTTATACACTGTTCTATGTTAACTACAGTTTGGCTCACACATCTGTTCATTGAGGTTACAATAGTCTCAATTTCTGTTACTGATCCTCCAGAGTGGACCCCAACAAGTGTCCCCCTGCCCAGTGTCATTGGGGCCAACAGATCGAGACTGAGTTTGGTTCACAAGCAAAGGAAACTTTATATTTTGATCAGAGAATGGAGAGGTGAGAGCATGCACTACCCCGTGGGCTGTGGGCTGGGCTGCTGTGTAGAGATCCTGTCAGAGTCAGTGGGAGGGAGGGAGGCGGCGGAGCTCTCGAGGGCCGGGTTGGCTGTAGCTCAGGCTCTATATCGTGGAGTCTGCACTGGGCCCCAGGAGCTGAGGTGTCGACCCAGCCATTCTGCACTAGGAAATCTGGTCTGAAGTGCCGGGTGTGGAACCTCTGCATGCGGGACCCTAGGAGCACGTGAAATTAGACAAAGCACAAAGGATAAAAAAGGTTAGACTTGACTTTATTGCCCAGATTCTATTTTTATCTCCCAGGGATTTTTAATGGGCTTTGCTGGGGACAAACCCCTCCTCTGCCTTTTGTCCCGTTCCTCATTCTTGGAGTGCTGAGGGTGCAGACCCTTCTTCTGTAACTGCTGAGTGCTGAGTTGGGAGCCCTCATACCCTGGGGCGAGGGTCAGAGCTTCTCCCCAGCAGCCTCCCGGTGACGTTGATTGTCCCCAGGACCCCTGCCTCCCTGCTCGTCCACCTGAGCACCAGCATTGGAAGTGTTATAGATTCTAATGACCTTTAAGGGTCCAGGAAAGAGATGTGCAGAGACGCTGTGGGGGCCGGTTTCACCCCGCCCCACATTTGTTCGGCCACCTTAGGCTGACCGTCTCTGCCAGCCTAGATGCTCTGACCAGTAGTCTGCGCTTTCTTCAGTTAGGCCCCTGAATTAACGTACAAACAGCACCAGGTGTCAGAGCCCTGCCCGCTCAACTCCCAGACAGTCCAGGGTCAGTGGTGATCAAGGACCATGATGGCTACTGAGTCAACAGCCTTTTGAAGTAAACAGGAGTCCAGCCGGTCTTATTGGCCACCATCATCACGGTGTCTGTAGGCTTTTCTATGGTGACAGTGTGGTATACTGTTCCCCCGCCAAGATTATTAGCTCCCCTCTGGGTGCAGTAAGTCCTGCAAGCAGTAGTCTACTCTTTTGGGACACACTCTTGTTGTTTTATGAGAGAAACTCCAGGTCAAGTGATGTTCACACGAGTCGTCATGGTGCCCTGTTGCCCCCGGTTATCTCTCTGGATGTTGGAGTTGGAGGGCCTCCTCACTCGAGGTCGGTGTGCCCACGGAGCGAACCCTGCAACTTCAGGGCATGGTTGGTGGTTAGGATCACCACGTGGGGTCCTTTTCCCTTAGGAGGGAGGTGGCCTTTTGGGCTGCTGATTTCCAGGTTTTTAGATACCGCCAGTATCTTGGCCAGATGTGGCAGTGGGCCAAGCCCCTTAGTGACCGTAGTTTATCCTACCTGGATGGCATTCTTGCATTGTTCCATTTCAAGTGGTCCCAGTTTTTGCACTAATTCTCCAATGGCGATTCACCTTTCACCGGGAATGTAAAGGTCAAAGGGTTTAGCTAAATTAGGGAGTTCCAGGGCAAGGGTCTGAATTGACTGCTCTTTCCATTCTTGAAAGGCCACTTCTGGATTCTATTCAAAAGGATCATCATCTTTTCCTTTCAGTGTTTCATATAGAGGCCCAGCTAGTAGACTGTAGCTAGGGATCCAGAAGCAGCAAACCCTGGCCTCCCCAGGAACCCCTAAGCTGTCTTCTAGTTTTAGAAAGGGGTAAGGCTGAAAATGGTTTCTTCCCTTTCCTGGGATGGGCTTCTCTGACCTTCTGTGAGAATGAAGCCCAGGCAGGTCACCGCAGTCTGTGATATTTGAGCTTTTTCTTGGACAACTTCTATCCTTTATTGGCTTGGTAGTTCAGAGGCCTCCTTAGTAGGGCTGGTGATCAGAATGTCGTCTGCATATTGAAGGAGGGTTTCCTTTTCCAGAGGTAGAACTTTTAGGTCTTTAGCTAAGCTTTCCCCAAAGATGGTGTGGGAATTTTTGCACCCTTGGGGCCAGACGGCCCGGAAGTATTGTTTTAGTTGTATGTTGAGTCCTGCCACTCACAAGCCAAAATTTCTTGTGACTCTGGGACTAATGGAATACAAAAGAAGGCATCATTGAAGACTAATACAGAATACCATGTCCTGGTGGTTGGTAGAATGACCAGCAGGGTGTAGGAATTAGGAGCAACTGGAGGTATATCCTCGGTGGCTTCACTGACTGTCCTGACATCCTTTACCAGGTCCCCAGCAGCCCATGGGGCTCTCGTGGTCAGACCAATCCCAGAATATGGAGCTCACCTGGGCAGGTACCCCACCCCCACCCCAGCCCACGGGGCTCTCGTGGTCAGGCCCCTCCCAGGATACAGAGCTACCCTTGCAGGTACCGTGGCAGGGCTGGGCACACAGGAACCGTGCACATAGCCCTCATTGCAGAGCACCCCCAGCTCACCTGTCGCTCAGAGCTGACACAGAGCACCTCAGAGCAGGACTTGAACTAACAAACAGCAGCTGCAACAGGTCTGTGACCCTGGGCATCACTCCGTGAGGCCTCCCTCCACCTGGTCTTCCAGAGACTTCCACTGCACCCGGGGCACCAGGCCTCTGTCTCCAACCACCACCCACCCCTCCTCTCCCTGACTCCTGGGTTCCTCTCATTAGGAGAGGGTTTTCTTGAAGTTGTCTCCCACTCATGGGCCAGATAAAATGATTAGAAAACAAGCCAAAGCTGCAGCCCCTTGTCTATCCTGACTCTCAGGAGCCCACACCTGTTCCTTGGACCTGGCCGGTTCAGCAAGTTCCATTTTCTGCAACTGTGAGCCCCTGAGGGGTGATGATTGGCTGACCTGGGCAGCCTTACCGTGCCGGCCAGCCCTCCCCAGGTGTGCCTGGGTTGAGATCAATATAAATACCACTCCAGGCAGCAAGAGCCCCTGCAGCCGTGCCTGACGCCATTTTCTCTGCCCTGTCAGCAGTCTCGGGGCTGGGCTGGTGGGAGGGAGTGAGAGGCCACGGCTTTGTGGGTGGCCCAGTGTGAGTGGGGCTCTGCTGGACTTTCTGCAGCAGTTGCCAGGCTGCCACCTGCTAAAGAAGAGGGTGTGTCACCCATACCTGCTGCTGGAATTTCTCCCTGGGCAGAGGTGAGGAAGGAAAAAAGCAGTGGGGGCAGGGACAGGACGGGTATCTCAGGCAGGGAAATGGAAATCTTCCAGAAGAGCACCCAGGGCCAGGACCATCCTGGCTGGCCTGCAGGCACCAAGTCGGCCGGCATGCTGTCACTCGTGTGGCTCTATGGCCCTTCCTCTAGGCTTTCAAGTCCTTGTATATATTCAGGTGTTTTACCTGGGACGGGTGGGAATAGTTCAGCAGCAACTGGCCTGGGGCTCAGCTCACGTTTACTCACAGATGCCTCGGCACGGTGCCCCAGCTTTGCAATGAGGACGCTTGTTGCGTGGGGGCTGCTGGCTGAATGGGAGACGATTCCCCACCACTGACCAACTTCAGAATTGTTTACAACTGGAGCAAGTGCCTGATACGGTTTTCCTCTGTGTAACTGGTGGGTTCTGTGTTTTTTTTCTCTTTTTCGTTTTTGGTTCAAGGTAGATTTTATTCCTCTTTTTTGTATTTACAGATATAAGCATGGAAATAATTTATTCATATAAATACATGTATGTGCAGGGAATAATTGTTTTTTCTGTTTTATTTTTTAAATTTTATTTCTTTTTAATTTTGAATTTTATTTTATATTTTTATACAGCAGGTTCTTATTGGTTATCTATTTTATACATATAAATGTATACATGCCAATCCCAGTCTCTCAACTCCTCCCACCACCACCCCCCCAACAGCTTTCCCCCCTTGTTGTCCATACGTTTGTTGTCTACATCTGTTGCTCTATTTATGCCTTGCAAAATGGTTAATCTGTACAGTTTTTCTAGGTTCCACATATATGCATGAATATACAAGATTTGTTTTTCTCTTTCTGACTTACTTCACTCTGTATGACAGTCTCTAGATCCATCGACGTCTCTACAAATGACCCAATTTCATTCCTTTTCATGGCTTAGTAATATTCCATTTTATATATGTACCACAGCTTTATGCATTCGTCTGTCTGTGGGCATTTAGGTTGCTTCCATTACCTCGATATTGTAAATAGTGATGCAATGAACATTGCGGTGAATGACTCTTTTTGATTTATGGTTTTGTCTGGGTATATGTCCAGTACTGGGATTGCTGTATCATATGGTAATTCTATTGTTAGTTTCTTAAGAAATTCCATATTGTTCTCCATAATGACTGTATCAATTTATATTCCCAACAATAGTGGAAGAGGGTTCCTTTTCTCCACACCCTTTCCAGCATTTTTTGTTTGTAGATTTTCAATGATGCCTATTCTACCAGGTGTGAGGTGATACCTCATTGTTGAATCCATTTCGTTGAGCAAGGGGTAGCTCTTGTCTATTACATATTTGGCTTATGGAACGGTATCTGTGCTAATTTCAAACTCTGCTTTTATGCAGCACCCCAACTCACCTTCCCCCTTACGCAGGCATAAGTTGGTTTTCTAAACTTGAGACCCTGTTCTGTTTTGTAATTCAGTTCATGTGTAGCCAAGTTCACATTCCGTGTATTAGTGATACCTTATGATGTTTCTTTTTCTGTGTGACTTATTTCACTTAGAATCATCGTGCCTCAATGCACTCATTATGCTGGTACGGGCCTGGTGACATAGATTTCATTGCTGAGTGGTATTCTGTTGTACATAAGTACCGCAACTTCTTTATCCATTATTTGCTCTCTGGGATATTTAACTTGTGCCATAGAAGAGATTTCTGTAAAAAGAGCCATCCCAAATTTTGGGGTTGCTGTGTCTTTTTGATATTAATTTCCCTAAGCTATAGGACCATAAGTGGAAGTGCCCTAGGCTCTGTTGCTTTGTTTTTTAGATGTTTCAGGAAACACCATACACATCTCCCGAGTGTCTGTTGGCAATTTACATCCCGCCCATCAGCATAACAAGGCTCCCAGTTCTCCATGGCCTGTCCTGCCTTTCTGGGTTTTACACTTTTTTCAGATGGCCCTTTTGACCGGGGGGAAGTGAGACTTCATTGTAGTGCAGATTTCCTTTGCAAGCTTGCTTGGTTGGCCAAAAAGGGCGTATGCGTTTTTTCCTGAATATATTCAGGAAAAAACGCATACGCCCTTTTGGCCAAGTGCATCATTGTGGACGTTCTGCCTCTTTTCCTATGCTTTCAATGCAATTCCAGTCTACCTCCTGAAATCGGTTTCCTGCAATTCTGCCCCACTTTCAAGTCCTCTTGGCAGCCTTACTTCAGTCTATTTTTGGACGATAGCTGTCATTTATAACTCTGCAGGTTTGTGAATTACAGTGCCCCTGAGCTCCTTTCTTCAACTCGCTTTCTTGTGACCTGGCCGCAACACCGCAGGATGGCTTCAGGCCCTAATCTGGTTCCGGCCCGGCACGCTGAGCCTTTGGTTAATTCCTCTTCCTGGTGGGAAATGAGAGTTAAATTTGCCCGTCCAGACACCTCCAGCTAGCCTCTCATTGGTTCTCGCTATTCCTGTTCATCTTCCGCAGAAATTGCAAACTGGGCCAAACAGGAGGTTAAAGGGACTGACTCTCCAAGTGGGGAGAGTGTTAGTAAAGCGTCTGGAATGTTGCACCCGAGTACCAGGGTACGAAAACTGAGACATATTTGAACACGTCTCCCGATCACATGGTTGATCATACTCTAGGTTCCACATGCATGTTTTAGCTGAAGGAAGAATACCTTAAACCTGGGTAGTTGAAACCCGTGGAATGGGTACCATGCAATATGACTTCAAAGGGTCTTCATTTGCTCACCGAACCTCTCCAATCCTATCACTGCTGCGTTTATGCCCCTGTACACATGCTTGATTCTCTTTCGGAGACGTAGCAATCCATAGGTTTTAAGATACTTACTAGTCAGGTGCATTCTTAGGCGTTTAATATGGGGTTTTGAGTCCATTTCGTTGAGCAAGGAGTAGCTCTTGTCTATTCCATATTTGGCTTAAGGAACTTTATCTGTGCTCATTTCAATCTCTGGTTTTATGCAGCACCCCAACTCACCTTTCCCCTTAAGCAAGCATAAGTTGGTTTTCTAAATTTGAGACCCTGTTCTGTTTTGGAATGCAGTTCCTGTGTAGCCAAGTTTACATTCCGTGTATTAGTGATATCTTATGATGTTTCTTTTTCTGTGTGACTTATTTAAGTTAGAATCATCGTACCTGAATCCACTCATTATGCTGCTACGGGCCTGATGACATAGATTTCATTGCTGAGTGATACTGCATTGTACGTAAGTACCACAAGTTCTTTATCCATTTTTCACTTTCTGTGATATTCAACTTGTACGGTAAACGAGGTTCTTGTAAACGGAGTCGTCCCAAACTTTGGGGTGGCTTTGTCTTTTTGATTTTAATTTCCCTAAGCTATAGGACCATAAGTGGAAGTGCCCTAGGCTCTGTTGCTTTGTTTTTTAGATGTTTCAGGAAACACCATACACTTCTCCGGAGTGGCTGTTGGCAATTTACATCCCGCCCATCAGCATAACAAGGCTCCCAGTTCTCCATGGCCTGTCCTGCCTTTCTGGATTTTACACTTTTTTCAGATGGCCCTTTTGACCGGGGGGAAGTGAGACTTCATTGTAGTGCAGATTTCCTTTGCAAGCTTGCTTGGTTGGCCAAAAAGGGCGTATGCGTTTTTTCCTGAATATATTCAGGAAAAAACGCATACGCCCTTTTTGGCCAAGTGCATCATTGTGGACGTTCTGCCTCTTTTCCTATGCTTTCAATGTAATTCCAGTCTACCTCCTGAAATCGGTTTCCTGCAATTCTGCCCCGCTTTCAAGTCCTCTTGGCAGCCTTACTTCAGTCTATTTTTGGACGATAGCTGTCATTTATAACTCTGCAGGTTTGTGAATTACAGTGCCCCTGAGCTCCTTTCTTCAACTCGCTTTCTTTTGAGCTGGCCGCAACACCGCAGGATGGCTTCAGGCCCTAATCTGGTTCCGGTACGGCACGCTGAGCCTTTGGTTATTTCCTCTTCCTGGTGGGAAATGAGAGTTAAATTTGCCCGTCCAGACACCTCCAGCTAGCCTCTCATTGGTTCTCGCTATTCCTGTTCATCTTCCGCAGAAATTGCAAACTGGGCCAAACAGGATGTTAAAGGGACTGACTCTCCAAGTGGGGAGAGTGTTAGTAAAGCGTCTGGAATGTTGCACCCGAGTACCAGGGGAGGAAACCTGAGACATATTTGAACACGTCTCCCAATCTCATGGTTGATCATACTCTGGGTTCCACATGCATGTTTTAGCTGAAGGACGAATACCTAAAATCTGCGTAGTTGAAACCCGTGGAATGAGTACCATGCCATATGACTTCAAAGGGTCTTCATTTGCTCACTGAACCTCTCCAATCCTATCACTGCTGCGTTTATGCCCCTGTACACATGCTTGATTCTCTTTCGGAGACATAGCAATCTATAGGTTTTAAGATACTTACTAGTCAGGTACATTCTTAGGCGTTTAATATGCGGTGTTGAGTCCATTTCGTTGAGCAAGGAATAGCTCTTGTCTATTCCATATTTGGCTTAAGGAACTTTGTGCTCATTTCAATCTCTGGTTTTATGCAGCACCCCAACTCACCTTTCCCCTAAAGCAAGCATAAGTTGGTTTTCTAAATTTGAGACCCTGTTCTGTTCTGTAATTCAGTTCCTGTGTAGCCAAGTTTACATTCCGTGTATTACTGATATCTTATGATGTTTCTTTTTCTGTGTGACTTATTTCAGTTAGAATCATCATACCTGAATCCACTCATTGTGCTGCTAAGGGCCTGATGACACAGATTTCATTGCTGCGTGATATTGCTTTGTAAGTAAATACCACAACTTCTTTATCCATTTTTTCACTTTCTGCGATGTTGACCTTGTACTGTAAACGAGGTTCTTCTAAACAGAGGCGTCCCAAACTTTGGGGTGGCTGTGTCTTTTTGATTTTAATTTCCCTAAGCTATAGGACCATAAGTGGCAGTGCCCTAGCCTCTGTTGCTTTGTTTTTTAGATGTTTCAGGAAACACCATACACTTCTCCCAAGTGTCTGTTGGCAATTTACATCCCGCCCATCAGCATAACAAGGCTCCCAGTTCTCCATGGCCTGTCCTGCCTTTCTGGATTTTACACTGTTTTCAGTTGGCCCTTTTGACCGGGGGGAAGTGAGACTTCATTGTAGTGCAGATTTCCTTTGCAAGCTTGCTTGGTTGGCCAAAAAGGGCGTATGCGTTTTTTCCTGAATATATTCAGGAGAAAACGCATACGCCCTTTTTGGCCAAGTGCATCATTGTGGACGTTCTGCCTCTTTTCCTATGCTTTCAATGCAATTCCAGTCTACCTCCTGAAATCGGTTTCCTGCAATTCTGCCCCGCTTTCAAGTCCTCTTGGCAGCCTTACTTCAGTCTATTTTTGGACGATAGCTGTCATTTATAACTCTGCAGGTTTGTGAATTACAGTGCCCCTGAGCTCCTTTCTTCAACTCGCTTTCTTTTGAGCTGGCCGCAACACCGCAGGATGGCTTCAGGCCCTAATCTGGTTCCGGTACGGCACGCTGAGCCTTTGGTTAATTCCTCTTCCTGGTGGGAAATGAGAGTTAAATTTGCCCGTCCAGACACCTCCAGCTAGCCTCTCATTGGTTCTCGCTATTCCTGTTCATCTTCCGCAGAAATTGCAAACTGGGCCAAACAGGAGGTTAAAGGCGCTGACTTTCCAAGTGGGGAGAGTGTTAGTAAAGCGTCTGGAATGTTGCACCCGAGTACCAGGGGAGGAAAACTGAGACATATTTGAACACGTCTCCCGTTCACATGGTTGATCATACTTGGGTACCACATGCATGTTTTAGCTGAAGGAAGAATACCTAAAACCTGGGTAGTTGAAACCCGTGGAATGGGTACCATGCAATATGACTTCAAAGGGTCTTCATTTGCTCACCGAACCTCTACAATCCTATCACTGCTTCGTTTATGCCCCTGTACACATGCTTGATTCTCTTTCGGAGACATAGCAATCCATAGGTTTTAAGATACTTACTAGTCAGGTACATTCTTAGGCGTTTAATATGCGGTGTTGAGTCCATTTCGTTGAGCAAGGAGTAGCTCTTGTCTATTCCATATTTGGCTTAAGGAACTTTATCTGTGCTCATTTCAATCTCTGGTTTTATGCAGCACCCCAACTCACCTTTACCCTTAAGCAAGCATAAGTTGGTTTTCTAAATTTGAGACCCTGTTCTGTTCTGTAATTCAGTTCCTGTGTAGCCAAGTTTCCATTCCGTGTATTACTGATATCTTATGATGTTTCTTTTTCTGTGTGACTTATTTCAGTTAGAATCATCATACCTGAATCCACTCATTGTGCTGCTAAGGGCCTGATGACACAGATTTCATTGCTGAGTGATATTGCTTTGTAAGTAAATACCACAACTTCTTTATCCATTTTTCACTTTCTGCGATGTTGAACTTGTACTGTAAACGAGGTTCTTGTAAACAGAGCCGTTCCAAACTTTGGGTGGCTGTGTCTTTTTGATTTTAAATTCCCTAAGCTATAGGACCATAAGTGGAAGTGCCCTAGGCTCTGTTGCTTTGTTTTTTAGATGTTTCAGGAAACACCATACACTTCTCCCGAGTGGTTGTTGGCAATTTACATCCCGCCCATCAGCATAACAAGGCTCCCAGTTCTCAATGGCCTGTCCTGCCTTTCTGGATTTTACACTTTTTTCAGATGGCCCTTTTGACCGGGGGGAAGTGAGACTTCATTGTAGTGCAGATTTCCTTTGCAAGCTTGCTTGGTTGGCCAAAAAGGGCGTATGCGTTTTTTCCTGAATATATTCAGGAAAAAACGCATACGCCCTTTTTGGCCAAGTGCATCATTGTGGACGTTCTGCCTCTTTTCCTATGCTTGCAATGCAATTCCAGTCTACCTCCTGAAATCGGTTTCCTGCAATTCTGCCCCGCTTTCAAGTCCTCTTGGCAGCCTTACTTCAGTCTATTTTTGGACGATAGCTGTCATTTATAACTCTGCAGGTTTGTGAATTACAGTGCCCCTGAGCTCCTTTCTTCAACTCGCTTTCTTGTGACCTGGCCGCAACACCGCAGGATGTCTTCAGGCCCTAATCTGGTTCTGGCACGGCACGCTGAGCCTTTGGTTAATTCCTCTTCCTGGTGGGAAATGAGAGTTAAATTTGCCCATCCAGACACCTCCAGCTAGTCTCTCATTGGTTCTCGCTATTCCTGTTCATCTTCCACAGAAATTGCAAACTGGGCCAAACAGGAGGTTAAAGGGACTGACTCTCCAAGTGGGGAGAGTGTTAGTAAAGCGTCTGGAATGTTGCACCCGAGTACCAGGGTACGAAAACTGAGACATATTTGAACACGTCTCCCGATCACATGGTTGATCATACTCTAGGTTCCACATGCATGTTTTAGCTGAAGGAAGAATACCTTAAACCTGGGTAGTTGAAACCCGTGGAATGGGTACCATGCAATATGACTTCAAAGGGTCTTCATTTGCTCACCGAACCTCTCCAATCCTATCACTGCTGCGTTTATGCCCCTGTACACATGCTTGATTCTCTTTCGGAGACATAGCAATCCATAGGTTTTAAGATACTTACTAGTCAGGTACATTCTTAGGCATTTAATATGCGGTGTTGAGTCCATTTCGTTGAGCAAGGAGTAGCTCTTGTCTATTCCATATTTGGCTTAAGGAACTTTATCTGTGCTCATTTCAATCTCTGGTTTTATGCAGCACCCCAACTCACCTTTACCCTTAAGCAAGCATAAGTTGGTTTTCTAAATTTGAGACCCTGTTCTGTTCTGTAATTCAGTTCCTGTGTAGCCAAGTTTACATTCCGTGTATTACTGATATCTTATGATGTTTCTTTTTCTGTGTGACTTATTTCAGTTAGAATCATCGTACCTGAATCCACTCATTATGCTGCTACGGGCCTGATGACATAGATTTCATTGCTGAGTGATACTGCATTGTACGTAAGTACCACAAGTTCTTTATCCATTTTTCACTTTCTGCGATGTTGAACTTCTACTGTAAACGAGGTTCTTGTAAACAGAGCCGTTCGAAACTTTGGGGTGGCTGTGTCTTTTTGATTTTAAATTCCCTAAGCTATAGGACCATAAGTGGAAGTGCCCTAGGCTCTGTTGCTTTGTTTTTTAGATGTTTCAGGAAACACCATACATTTCTCCCGAGTGTTTGTTGGCAATTTACATCCCGCCCTTCAGCATAACAAGGATCCCAGTTCTCCATGGCCTGTCCTGCCTTTCTGGATTTTACACTTTTTTCAGTTGGCCCTTTTGACCGGGGGGAAGTGAGACTTCTTTGTAGTGCAGATTTCCTTTGCAAGCTTGCTTGGTTGGCCAAAAAGGGCGTATGCGTTTTTTCCTGAATATATTCAGGAAAAAACGCATACGCCCTTTTTGGCCAAGTGCATCATTGTGGACGTTCTGCCTCTTTTCCTATGCTTTCAATGCAATTCCAGTCTACCTCCTGAAATCGGTTTCCTGCAATTCTGCCCCGCTTTCAAGTCCTCCTGGCAGCCTTACTTCAGTCTATTTTTGGACGATAGCTGTCATTTATAACTCTGCAGGTTTGTGAATTACAGTGCCCCTGAGCTCCTTTCTTCAACTCGCTTTCTTTTGAGCTGGCCGCAACACCGCAGGATGGCTTCAGGCCCTAATCTGGTTCCGGCACGGCACGCTGAGCCTTTGGTTATTTCCTCTTCCTGGTGGGAAATGAGAGTTAAATTTGCCCGTCCAGACACCTCCAGCTAGCCTCTCATTGGTTCTCGCTATTCCTGTTCATCTTCCGCAGAAATTGCAAACTGGGACAAACAGGAGGTTAAAGGCGCTGACTTTCCAAGTGGGGAGAGGGTTAGTAAAGCGTCTGGAATGTTGCACCCGAGTACCAGGGTACGAAAACTGAGACATATTTGAACACGTCTCCCGATCACATGGTTGATCATACTCTAGGTTCCACATGCATGTTTTAGCTGAAGGAAGAATACCTTAAAACTGGGTAGTTGAAACCCGTGGAATGGGTACCATGCAATATGACTTCAAAGGGTCTTCATTTGCTCACCGAACCTCTACAATCCTATCACTGCTGCGTTTATGCCCCTGTACACATGCTTGATTCTCTTTCGGAGACATAGCAATCCATAGGTTTTAAGATACTTACTAGACAGGTACATTCTTAGGCATTTAATATGCGGTGTTGAGTCCATTTCGTTGAGCAAGGAGTAGCTCTTGTCTATTCCATATTTGGCTTAAGGAACTTTATCTGTGCTCATTTCAATCTCTGGTTTTATGCAGCACCCCAACTCACCTTTACCCTTAAGCAAGCATAAGTTGGTTTTCTAAATTTGAGACCCTGTTCTGTTCTGTAATTCAGTTCCTGTGTAGCCAAGTTTACATTCCGTGTATTAGTGATATCTTATGATGTTTCTTTTTCTGTGTGACTTATTTCAGTTAGAATCATCGTACCTGAATCCACTCATTATGCTGCTACGGGCCTGATGACATAGATTTCATTGCTGAGTGATACTGCATTGTACGTAAGTACCACAAGTTCTTTATCCATTTTTCACTTTCTGCGATGTTGAACTTCTACTGTAAACGAGGTTCTTGTAAACAGAGCCGTTCGAAACTTTGGGGTGGCTGTGTCTTTTTGATTTTAAATTCCCTAAGCTATAGGACCATAAGTGGAAGTGCCCTAGGCTCTGTTGCTTTGTTTTTTAGATGTTTCAGGAAACACCATACATTTCTCCCGAGTGTTTGTTGGCAATTTACATCCCGCCCTTCAGCATAACAAGGATCCCAGTTCTCCATGGCCTGTCCTGCCTTTCTGGATTTTACACTTTTTTCAGTTGGCCCTTTTGACCGGGGGGAAGTGAGACTTCATTGTAGTGCAGATTTCCTTTGCAAGCTTGCTTGGTTGGCCAAAAAGGGCGTATGCGTTTTTTCCTGAATATATTCAGGAAAAAACGCATACGCCCTTTTTGGCCAAGTGCATCATTGTGGACGTTCTGCCTCTTTTCCTATGCTTTCAATGCAATTCCAGTCTACCTCCTGAAATCGGTTTCCTGCAATTCTGCCCCGCTTTCAAGTCCTCCTGGCAGCCTTACTTCAGTCTATTTTTGGACGATAGCTGTCATTTATAACTCTGCAGGTTTGTGAATTACAGTGCCCCTGAGCTCCTTTCTTCAACTCGCTTTCTTTTGAGCTGGCCGCAACACCGCAGGATGGCTTCAGGCCCTAATCTGGTTCCGGCACGGCACGCTGAGCCTTTGGTTATTTCCTCTTCCTGGTGGGAAATGAGAGTTAAATTTGCCCGTCCAGACACCTCCAGCTAGCCTCTCATTGGTTCTCGCTATTCCTGTTCATCTTCCGCAGAAATTGCAAACTGGGACAAACAGGAGGTTAAAGGTGCTGACTTTCCAAGTGGGGAGAGGGTTAGTAAAGCGTCTGGAATGTTGCACCCGAGTACCAGGGTACGAAAACTGAGACATATTTGAACACGTCTCCCGATCACATGGTTGATCATACTCTAGGTTCCACATGCATGTTTTAGCTGAAGGAAGAATACCTTAAACCTGGGTAGTTGAAACCCGTGGAATGGGTACCATGCAATATGACTTCAAAGGGTCTTCATTTGCTCACCGAACCTCTCCAATCCTATCACTGCTGCGTTTATGCCCCTGTACACATGCTTGATTCTCTTTCGGAGACATAGCAATCCATAGGTTTTAAGATACTTACTAGACAGGTACATTCTTAGGCATTTAATATGCGGTGTTGAGTCCATTTCGTTGAGCAAGGAGTAGCTCTTGTCTATTCCATATTTGGCTTAAGGAACTTTATCTGTGCTCATTTCAATCTCTGGTTTTATGCAGCACCCCAACTCACCTTTACCCTTAAGCAAGCATAAGTTGGTTTTCTAAATTTGAGACCCTGTTCTGTTCTGTAATTCAGTTCCTGTGTAGCCAAGTTTACATTCCGTGTATTAGTGATATCTTATGATGTTTCTTTTTCTGTGTGACTTATTTCAGTTAGAATCATCGTACCTGAATCCACTCATTATGCTGCTACGGGCCTGATGACATAGATTTCATTGCTGAGTGATACTGCATTGTACGTAAGTACCACAAGTTCTTTATCCATTTTTCACTTTCTGCGATGTTGAACTTCTACTGTAAACGAGGTTCTTGTAAACAGAGCCGTTCGAAACTTTGGGGTGGCTGTGTCTTTTTGATTTTAAATTCCCTAAGCTATAGGACCATAAGTGGAAGTGCCCTAGGCTCTGTTGCTTTGTTTTTTAGATGTTTCAGGAAACACCATACATTTCTCCCGAGTGTTTGTTGGCAATTTACATCCCGCCTTTCAGCATAACAAGGATCCCAGTTCTCCATGGCCTGTCCTGCCTTTCTGGATTTTACACTTTTTTCAGTTGGCCCTTTTGACCGGGGGGAAGTGAGACTTCATTGTAGTGCAGATTTCCTTTGCAAGCTTGCTTGGTTGGCCAAAAAGGGCGTATGCGTTTTTTCCTGAATATATTCAGGAAAAAACGCATACGCACTTTTTGGCCAAGTGCATCATTGTGGACGTTCTGCCTCTTTTCCTATGCTTTCAATGCAATTCCAGTGTACCTCCTGAAATCGGTTTCCTGCAATTCTGCCCCGCTTTCAAGTCCTCCTGGCAGCCTTACTTCAGTCTATTTTTGGACGATAGCTGTCATTTATAACTCTGCAGGTTTGTGAATTACAGTGCCCCTGAGCTCCTTTCTTCAACTCGCTTTCTTTTGAGCTGGCCGCAACACCGCAGGATGGCTTCAGGCCCTAATCTGGTTCCGGCACGGCACGCTGAGCCTTTGGTTATTTCCTCTTCCTGGTGGGAAATGAGAGTTAAATTTGCCCGTCCAGACACCTCCAGCTAGTCTCTCATTGGTTCTCGCTATTCCTGTTCATCTTCCGCAGAAATTGCAAACTGGGCCAAACAGGAGGTTAAAGGCGCTGACTTTCCAAGTGGGGAGAGTGTTAGTAAAGCTTCTGGAATGTTGCACCCGAGTACCAGGGTACGAAAACTGAGACATATTTGAACACGTCTCCCGATCACATGGTTGATCATACTCTAGGTTCCACATGCATGTTTTAGCTGAAGGAAGAATACCTTAAACCTGGGTAGTTGAAACCCGTGGAATGGGTACCATGCAATATGACTTCAAAGGGTCTTCATTTGCTCACCGAACCTCTCCAATCCTATCACTGCTGCGTTTATGCCCCTGTACACATGCTTGATTCTCTTTCGGAGACATAGCAATCCATAGGTTTTAAGATACTTACTAGTCAGGTACATTCTTAGGCATTTAATATGCGGTGTTGAGTCCATTTCGTTGAGCAAGGAGTAGCTCTTGTCTATTCCATATTTGGCTTAAGGAACTTTATCTGTGCTCATTTCAATCTCTGGTTTTATGCAGCACCCCAACTCACCTTTACCCTTAAGCAAGCATAAGTTGGTTTTCTAAATTTGAGACCCTGTTCTGTTCTGTAATTCAGTTCCTGTGTAGCCAAGTTTACATTCCGTGTATTAGTGATATCTTATGATGTTTCTTTTTCTGTGTGACTTATTTCAGTTAGAATCATCGTACCTGAATCCACTCATTATGCTGCTACGGGCCTGATGACATAGATTTCATTGCTGAGTGATACTGCATTGTACGTAAGTACCACAAGTTCTTTATCCATTTTTCAATTTCTGCGATGTTGAACTTGTACTGTAAACGAGGTTCTTGTAAACAGAGCCGTTCGAAACTTTGGGGTGGCTGTGTCTTTTTGATTTTAAATTCCCTAAGCTATAGGACCATAAGTGGAAGTGCCCTAGGCTCTGTTGCTTTGTTTTTTAGATGTTTCAGGAAACACCATACATTTCTCCCGAGTGTTTGTTGGCAATTTACATCCCGCCCTTCAGCATAACAAGGATCCCAGTTCTCCATGGCCTGTCCTGCCTTTCTGGATTTTACACTTTTTTCAGTTGGCCCTTTTGACCGGGGGGAAGTGAGACTTCATTGTAGTGCAGATTTCCTTTGCAAGCTTGCTTGGTTGGCCAAAAAGGGCGTATGCGTTTTTTCCTGAATATATTCAGGAAAAAACGCATACGCCCTTTATGGCCAAGTGCATCATTGTGGACGTTCTGCCTCTTTTCCTATGCTTTCAATGCAATTCCAGTCTACCTCCTGAAATCGGTTTCCTGCAATTCTGCCCCGCTTTCAAGTCCTCCTGGCAGCCTTACTTCAGTCTATTTTTGGACGATAGCTGTCATTTATAACTCTGCAGGTTTGTGAATTACAGTGCCCCTGAGCTCCTTTCTTCAACTCGCTTTCTTTTGAGCTGGCCGCAACACCACAGGATGGCTTCAGGCCCTAATCTGGTTCCGGCACGGCACGCTGAGCCTTTGGTTATTTCCTCTTCCTGGTGGGAAATGAGAGTTAAATTTGCCCGTCCAGACACCTCCAGCTAGCCTCTCATTGGTTCTCGCTATTCCTGTTCATCTTCCGCAGAAATTGCAAACTGGGACAAACAGGAGGTTAAAGGCGCTGACTTTCCAAGTGGGGAGAGTGTTAGTAAAGCGTCTGGAATGTTGCACCCGAGTACCAGGGTACGAAAACTGAGACATATTTGAACACGTCTCCCGATCACATGGTTGATCATACTCTAGGTTCCACATGCATGTTTTAGCTGAAGGAAGAATACCTTAAACCTGGGTAGTTGAAACCCGTGGAATGGGTACCATGCAATATGACTTCAAAGGGTCTTCATTTGCTCACCGAACCTCTCCAATCCTATCACTGCTGCGTTTATGCCCCTGTACACATGCTTGATTCTCTTTCGGAGACATAGCAATCCATAGGTTTTAAGATACTTACTAGTCAGGTACATTCTTAGGCATTTAATATGCGGTGTTGAGTCCATTTCGTTGAGCAAGGAGTAGCTCTTGTCTATTCCATATTTGGCTTAAGGAACTTTATCTATGCTCATTTCAATCTCTGGTTTTATGCAGCACCCCAACTCACCTTTACCCTTAAGCAAGCATAAGTTGGTTTTCTAAATTTGAGACCCTGTTCTGTTCTGTAATTCAGTTCCTGTGTAGCCAAGTTTACATTCCGTGTATTAGTGATATCTTATGATGTTTCTTTTTCTGTGTGACTTATTTCAGTTAGAATCATCGTACCTGAATCCACTCATTATGCTGCTACGGGCCTGATGACATAGATTTCATTGCTGAGTGATACTGCATTGTACGTAAGTACCACAAGTTCTTTATCCATTTTTCACTTTCTGCGATGTTGAACTTGTACTGTAAACGAGGTTCTTGTAAACAGAGCCGTTCCAAACTTTGGGGTGGCTGTGTCTTTTTGAATTTAATTTCCCTAAGCTATAGGACCATAAGTGGAAGTGCCCTAGGCTCTGTTGCTTTGTTTTCTAGATGTTTCAGGAAACACCATACACTTCTCCCGAGTGGTTGTTGGCAATTTACATCCCGCCCATCAGCATAACAAGGCTCCCAGTTCTCCATGGCCTGTCCTGCCTTTCTGGATTTTACACTTTTTTCAGATGGCCCTTTTGACCGGGGGGAAGTGAGACTTCATTGTAGTGCAGATTTCCTTTGCAAGCTTGCTTGGTTGGCCAAAAAGGGCGTATGCGTTTTTTCCTGAATATATTCAGGAAAAAACGCATACGCCCTTTTTGGCCAAGTGCATCATTGTGGACGTTCTGCCTCTTTTCCTATGCTTTCAATGCAATTCCAGTCTACCTCCTGAAATCGGTTTCCTGCAATTCTGCCCCGCTTTCAAGTCCTCTTGGCAGCCTTACTTCAGTCTAGTTTTGGACGATAGCTGTCATTTATAACTCTGCAGGTTTGTGAATTACAGTGCCCCTGAGCTCCTTTCTTCAACTCGCTTTCTTGTGACCTGGCCGCAACACCGCAGGATGTCTTCAGGCCCTAATCTGGTTCCGGCACGGCATGCTGAGCCTTTGGTTATTTCCTCTTCCTGGTGGGAAATGAGAGTTAAATTTGCCCGTCCAGACAGCTCCAGCTAGTCTCTCATTGGTTCTCGCTATTCCTGTTCATCTTCCGCAGAAATTGCAAACTGGGCCAAACAGGAGGTTAAAGGCACTGACTTTCCAAGTGGGGAGAGTGTTAGTAAAGCGTCTGGAATGTTGCACCCGAGTACCAGGGGAGGAAAACTGAGACATATTTGAACACGTCTCCCGTTCACATGGTTGATCATACTTGGGTTCCACATGCATGTTTTAGCTGAAGGAAGAATACATTAAACCTGGAGAGTTGAGACCCGTGTAATGGGTACCATGCAATATGACTTCAAAGGGTCTTCATTTGCTCACCGAACCTCTCCAATCCTATCACTGCTGCGTTCATGCCCCTGTACACATGCTTGATTCTCTTTCGGAGACATAGCAATCCATAGGTTTTAAGATACTTACTAGTCAGGTACATTCTTAGGCGTTTAATATGCGGTGTTGAGTCCATTTCGTTGAGCAAGGAGTAGCTCTTGTCTATTCCATATTTGGCTTAAGTAGCTTTATCTGTGCTCATTTCAATCTCTGGTTTTATGCAGCACCCCAACTCACCTTTCCCCTTAAGCAAGCATAAGTTGGTTTTCTAAATTTGAGACCCCGTTCTGTTCTGTAATTCAGTTCCTGTGTAGCCAAGTTTACATTCCGTGTATTACTGATATCTTATGATGTTTCTTTTTCTGTGTGACTTATTTCAGTTAGAATCATCATACCTGAATCCACTCATTGTTCTGCTAAGGGCCTGATGACATAGATTTCATTGCTGAGTGATATTGCTTTGTAAGTAAATACCACAACTTCTTTATCCATTTTTCACTTTCTGCGATGTTGAACTTGTACTGTAAACGAGGTTCTTGTAAACAGAGGTGTCCGAAACTTTGGGGTGGCTGTGTCTTTTTGATTTTAATTTCCCTAAGCTATAGGACCATAAGTGGCAGTGCCCTAGGCTCTGTTGCTTTGTTTTTTAGATGTTTCAGGAAACACCATACACTTCTCCCGAATGTCTGTTGGCAATTTACATCCCGCCCATCAGCATAACAAGGCTCCCAGTTCTCCATGGCCTGTCCTGCCTTTCTGGATTTTACACTTTTTTCAGATGGCCCTTTTGACCGGGGGGAAGTGAGACTTCATTGTAGTGCAGATTTCCTTTGCAAGCTTGCTTGGTTGGCCAAAAAGGGCGTATGCGTTTTTTCCTGAATATATTCAGGAAAAAACGCATACGCCCTTTTTGGCCAAGTGCATCATTGTGGACGTTCTGCCTCTTTTCCTATGCTTTCAATGCAATTCCAGTCTACCTCCTGAAATCGGTTTCCTGCAATTCTGCCCCTCTTTCAAGTCCTCTTGGCAGCCTTACTTCAGTCTATTTTTGGACGATAGCTGTCATTTATAACTCTGCAAGTGTGTGAATTACAGTGCCCCTGAGCTCCTTTCTTCAACTCGCTTTCTTTTGAGCTGGCCGCAACACCGCAGGATGGCTTCAGGCCCTAATCTGGATCCGGCACGGCACGCTGAGCCTTTGGTTATTTCCTCTTCCTGGTGGGAAATGAGAGTTAAATTTGCCCGTCCAGACACCTCCAGCTAGCCTCTCATTGGTTCTCGCTATTCCTGTTCATCTTCTGCAGAAATTGCAAACTGGGACAAACAGGAGGTTAAAGGCGCTGACTTTCCAAGTGGGGAGAGTGTTAGTAAAGCGTCTGGAATGTTGCACCCGAGTACCAGGGGAGGAAAACTGAGACATATTTGAACACGTCTCCCGTTCACATGGTTGATCATACTTGGGTTCCACATGCATGTTTTAGCTGAAGGAAGAATACCTAAAACCTGGGTAGTTGAAACCCGTGGAATGGGTACCATGCAATATGACTTCAAAGGGTCTTCATTTGCTCACCGAACCTCTCCAATCCTATCACTGCTGCGTTTATGCCCCTGTACACATGCTTGATTCTCTTTCGGAGACATAGCAATCCATAGGTTTTAAGATACTTACTAGTCAGGTACATTCTTAGGCGTTTAATATGCGGTGTTGAGTCCATTTCGTTGAGCAAGGAGTAGCTCTTGTCTATTCCATATTTGGCTTAAGGAACTTTATCTGTGCTCATTTCAATCTCTGGTTTTATGCAGCACCCCAACTCACCTTTCCCCTTAAGCAAGCATAAGTTGGTTTTCTAAATTTGAGACCCTGTTCTGTTCTGTAATTCAGTTCCTGTGTAGCCAAGTTTACATTCCGTGTATTAGTGATATCTTATGATGTTTCTTTTTCTGTGTGACTTATTTCAGTTAGAATCATCGTACCTGAATCCACTCATTATGCTGCTAAGGGCCTGATGACATAGATTTCATTGCTGAGTGATACTGCATTGTACGTAAGTACCACAAGTTCTTTATCCATTTTTCACTTTCTGCGATGTTGAACTTGTACTGTAAACGAGGTTCTTGTAAACAGAGCCGTTCGAAACTTTGGGGTGGCTGTGTCTTTTTGATTTTAAATTCCCTAAGCTATAGGACCATAAGTGGAAGTGCCCTAGGCTCTGTTGCTTTGTTTTTTAGATGTTTCAGGAAACACCATACACTTCTCCCGAGTGTTTGTTGGCAATTTACATCCCGCCCTTCAGCATAACAAGGCTCCCAGTTCTCCATGGCCTGTCCTGCCTTTCTGGATTTTACACTTTTTTCAGATGGCCCTTTTGACCGGGGGGAAGTGAGACTTCATTGTAGTGCAGATTTCCTTTGCAAGCTTGCTTGGTTGGCCAAAAAGGGCGTATGCGTTTTATCCTGAATATATTCAGGAAAAAACGCATACGCCCTTTTTGGCCAAGTGCATCATTGTGGACGTTCTGCCTCTTTTCCTATGCTTGCAATGCAATTCCAGTCTACCTCCTGAAATCGGTTTCCTGCAATTCTGCCCCGCTTTCAAGTCCTCTTGGCAGCCTTACTTCAGTCTATTTTTGGACGATAGCTGTCATTTATAACTCTGCAGGTTTGTGAATTACAGTGCCCCTGAGCTCCTTTCTTCAACTCGCTTTCTTTTGAGCTGGCCGCAACACCGCAGGATGGCTTCAGGCCCTAATCTGGTTCCGGCACGGCACGCTGAGCCTTTGGTTATTTCCTCTTCCTGGTGGGAAATGAGAGTTAAATTTGCCCGTCCAGACACCTCCAGCTAGCCTCTCATTGGTTCTCGCTATTCCTGTTCATCTTCTGCAGAAATTGCAAACTGGGACAAACAGGAGGTTAAAGGCGCTGACTTTCCAAGTGGGGAGAGTGTTAGTAAAGCGTCTGGAATGTTGCACCCGAGTACCAGGGTACGAAAACTGAGACATATTTGAACACGTCTCCCGTTCACATGGTTGATCATACTTGGGTTCCACATGCATGTTTTAGCTGAAGGAAGAATACCTAAAACCAGGGTAGTTGAAAGCCGTGGAATGGGTACCATGCAATATGACTTCAAAGGGTCTTCATTTGCTCACCGAACCTCTCCAATCCTATCACTGCTGCGTTTATGCCCCTGTACACATGCTTGATTCTCTTTCGGAGACATAGCAATCCATAGGTTTTAAGATACTTACTAGTCAGGTACATTCTTAGGCATTTAATATGCGGTGTTGAGTCCATTTCGTTGAGCAAGGAGTAGCTCTTGTCTATTCCATATTTGGCTTAAGGAACTTTATCTGTGCTCATTTGAATCTCTGGTTTTATGCAGCACCCCAACTCACCTTTCCCCTTAAGCAAGCATAAGTTGGTTTTCTAAATTTGAGACCCTGTTCTGTTCTGTAATTCAGTTCCTGTGTAGCCAAGTTTACATTCCGTGTATTAGTGATATCTTATGATGTTTCTTTTTCTGTGTGACTTATTTCAGTTAGAATCATCGTACCTGAATCCACTCATTATGCTGCTACAGGCCTGATGACATAGATTTCATTGCTGAGTGATACTGAATTGTACGTAAGTACCACAAGTTCTTTATCCATTTTTCACTTTCTGCGATGTTGAACTTGTACTGTAAACGAGGTTCTTGTAAACAGAGCCGTTCGAAACTTTGGGGTGGCTGTGTCTTTTTGATTTTAAATTCCCTAAGCTATAGGACCATAAGTGGAAGTGCCCTAGGCTCTGTTGCTTTGTTTTTTAGATGTTTCAGGAAACACCATACACTTCTCCCGAGTGTTTGTTGGCAATTTACATCCCGCCCTTCAGCATAACAAGGCTCCCAGTTCTCCATGGCCTGTCCTGCCTTTCTGGATTTTACACTTTTTTCAGATGGCCCTTTTGACCGGGGGGAAGTGAGACTTCATTGTAGTACAGATTTCCTTTGCAAGCTTGCTTGGTTGGCCAAAAAGGGCGTATGCGTTTTTTCCTGAATATATTCAGGAAAAAACGCATACGCCCTTTTTGGCCAAGTGCATCATTGTGGACGTTCTGCCTCTTTTCCTATGCTTTCAATGCAATTCCAGTCTACCTCCTGAAATCGGTTTCCTGCAATTCTGCCCCGCTTTCAAGTCCTCTTGGCAGCCTTACTTCAGTCTATTTTTGGACGATAGCTGTCATTTATAACTCTGCAGGTTTGTGAATTACAGTGCCCCTGAGCTCCTTTCTTCAACTCGCTTTCTTTTGAGCTGGCCGCAACACCGCAGGATGGCTTCAGGCCCTAATCTGGTTCTGGCACGGCACGCTGAGCCTTTGGTTATTTCCTCTTCCTGGTGGGAAATGAGAGTTAAATTTGCCCGTCCAGACACCTCCAGCTAGCCTCTCATTGGTTCTCGCTATTCCTGTTCATCTTCCGCAGAAATTGCAAACTGGGACAAACAGGAGGTTAAAGGCGCTGACTTTCCAAGTGGGGAGAGTGTTAGTAAAGCGTCTGGAATGTTGCACCCGAGTACCAGGGTACGAAAACTGAGACATATTTGAACACGTCTCCCGATCACATGGTTGATCATACTCTAGGTCCCACATGCATGTTTTAGCTGAAGGAAGAATACCTTAAACCTGGGTAGTTGAAACCCGTGGAATGGGTACCATGCAATATGACTTCAAAGGGTCTTCATTTGCTCACCGAACCTCTCCAATCCTATCACTGCTTCGTTTATGCCCCTGTACACATGCTTGATTCTGTTTCAGAGACATAGCAATCCATAGGTTTTAAGATACTTACTAGTCAGGTACATTCTTAGGCATTTAATATGCGGTGTTTAGTCCATTTCGTTGAGCAAGGAGTAGCTCTTGTCTATTCCATATTTGGCTTAAGGAACTTTATCTGTGCTCATTTCAATCTCTGGTTTTATGCAGCACCCCAACTCACCTTTACCCTTAAGCAAGCATAAGTTGGTTTTCTAAATTTGAGACCCTGTTCTGTTCTGTAATTCAGTTCCTGTGTAGCCAAGTTTACATTCCGTGTATTAGTGATATCTTATGATGTTTCTTTTTCTGTGTGACTTATTTCAGTTAGAATCATCGTACCTGAATCCACTCATTATGCTGCTACGGGCCTGATGACATAGATTTCATTGCTGAGTGATACTGCATTGTACGTAAGTACCACAAGTTCTTTATCCATTTTTCAATTTCTGCGATGTTGAACTTCTACTGTAAAGGAGGTTCTTGTAAACAGAGCCGTTCCAAACTTTGGGGTGGCTGTGTCTTTTTGATTTTAAATTCCCTAAGCTATAGGACCATAAGTGGAAGTGCCCTAGGCTCTGTTGCTTTGTTTTTTAGATGTTTCAGGAAACACCATACACTTCTCCCGAGTGTTTGTTGGCAATTTACATCCCGCCCTTCAGCATAACAAGGCTCCCAGTTCTCCATGGCCTGTCCTGCCTTTCTGGATTTTACACTTTTTTCAGATGGCCCTTTTGACCGGGGGGAAGTGAGACTTCATTGTAGTGCAGATTTCCTTTGCAAGCTTGCTTGGTTGGCCAAAAAGGGCGTATGCGTTTTTTCCTGAATATATTCAGGAAAAAACGCATACGCCCTTTTTGGCCAAGTGCATCATTGTGGACGTTCTGCCTCTTTTCCTATGCTTTCAATGCAATTCCAGTCTACCTCCTGAAATCGGTTTCCTGCAATTCTGCCCCGCTTTCAAGTCCTCTTGGCAGCCTTACTTCAGTCTATTTTTGGACGATAGCTGTCATTTATAACTCTGCAGGTTTGTGAATTACAGTGCCCCTGAGCTCCTTTCTTCAACTCGCTTTCTTTTGAGCTGGCCGCAACACCGCAGGATGGCTTCAGGCCCTAATCTGGTTCCGGCACGGCACGCTGAGCCTTTGGTTATTTCCTCTTCCTGGTGGGAAATGAGAGTTAAATTTGCCCGTCCAGACACCTCCAGCTAGCCTCTCATTGGTTCTCGCTATTCCTGTTCATCTTCCGCAGAAATTGCAAACTGGGACAAACAGGAGGTTAAAGGCGTTGACTTTCCAAGTGGGGAGAGTGTTAGTAAAGCGTCTGGAATGTTGCACCCGAGTACCAGGGTACGAAAACTGAGACATATGTGAACACGTCTCCCGTTCACATGGTTGATCATACTTGGGTTCCACATGCATGTTTTAGCTGAAGGAAGAATACCTAAAACCTGGGTAGTTGAAACCCGTGGAATGGGTACCATGCAATATGACTTCAAAGGGTCTTCATTTGCTCACCGAACCTCTCCAATCCTATCACTGCTGCGTTTATGCCCCTGTACACATGCTTGATTCTGTTTCGGAGACATAGCAATCCATAGGTTTTAAGATACTTACTAGTCAGGTACATTCTTAGGCGTTTAATATGCGGTGTTGAGTCCATTTCGTTGAGCAAGGAGTAGCTCTTGTCTATTCCATATTTGGCTTAAGGAACTTTATCTGTGCTCATTTCAATCTCTGGTTTTATGCAGCACCCCAACTCACCTTTCCCCTTAAGCAAGCATAAGTTGGTTTTCTAAATTTGAGACCCTGTTCTGTTCTGTAATTCAGTTCCTGTGTAGCCAAGTTTACATTCCGTGTATTAGTGATATCTTATGATGTTTCTTTTTCTGTGTGACTTATTTCAGTTAGAATCATCGTACCTGAATCCACTCATTATGCTGCTAAGGGCCTGATGACATAGATTTCATTGCTGAGTGATACTGCATTGTACGTAAGTACCACAAGTTCTTTATCCATTTTTCACTTTCTGCGATGTTGAACTTGTACTGTAAACGAGGTTCTTGTAAACAGAGCCGTTCGAAACTTTTGGGTGGCTGTGTCTTTTTGATTTTAAATTCCCTAAGCTATAGGACCATAAGTGGAAGTGCCCTAGGCTCTGTTGCTTTGTTTTTTAGATGTTTCAGGAAACACCATACACTTCTCCCGAGTGGTTGTTGGCAATTTACATCTCGCCCTTCAGCATAACAAGGCTCCCAGTTCTCCATGGCCTGTCCTGCCTTTCTGGATTTTACACTTTTTTCAGATGGCCCTTTTGACCTTGGGGAAGTGAGACTTCATTGTAGTGCAGATTTCCTTTGCAAGCTTGCTTGGTTGGCCAAAAAGGGCGTATGCGTGTTTTCCTGAATATATTCAGGAAAACACGCATACGCCCTTTTTGGCCAAGTGCATCATTGTGGACGTTCTGCCTCTTTTCCTATGCTTTCAATGGAATTCCAGTCTACCTCCTGAAATCGGTTTCCTGCAATTCTGCCCCGCTTTCAAGTCCTCTTGGCAGCCTTACTTCAGTCTATTTTTGGACGATAGCTGTCATTTATAACTCTGCAGGTTTGTGAATTACAGTGCCCCTGAGCTCCTTTCTTCAACTCGCTTTCTTGTGAGCTGGCCGCAACACCGCAGGATGGCTTCAGGCCCTAATGTGGTTCCGGCACGGCACGCAGAGCCTTTGGTTATTTCCTCTTCCTGGTGGGAAATGAGAGTTAAATTTGCCCGTCCAGACACCTCCAGCTAGCCTCTCATTGGTTCTCGCTATTCCTGTTCATCTTCCGCAGAAATTGCAAACTGGGACAAACAGGAGGTTAAAGGCGCTGACTTTCCAAGTGGGGAGAGTGTTAGTAAAGCGTCTGGAATGTTGCACCCGAGTACCAGGGTACGAAAACTGAGACATATTTGAACACGTCTCCCGTTCACATGGTTGATCATACTTGGGTTCCACATGCATCTTTTAGCTGAAGGAAGAATACCTAAAACCTGGGTAGTTGAAACCCGTGGAATGGGTACCATGCAATATGACTTCAAAGGGTCTTCATTTGCTCACCGAACCTCTCCAATCCTATCACTGCTGCGTTTATGCCCCTGTACACATGCTTGATTCTGTTTCGGAGACATAGCAATCCATAGGTTTTAAGATACTTACTAGTCAGGTACATTCTTAGGCGTTTAATATGCGGTGTTGAGTCCATTTCGTTGAGCAAGGAGTAGCTCTTGTCTATTCCATATTTGGCTTAAGGAACTTTATCTGTGCTCATTTCAATCTCTGGTTTTATGCAGCACCCCAACTCACCTTTCCCCTTAAGCAAGCATAAGTTGGTTTTCTAAATTTGAGACCCTGTTCTGTTCTGTAATTCAGTTCCTGTGTAGCCAAGTTTACATTCCGTGTATTAGTGATATCTTATGATGTTTCTTTTTCTGTGTTTCTTATTTCAGTTAGAATCATCGTACCTGAATCCACTCATTATGCTGCTAAGGGCCTGAAGACATAGATTTCATTGCTGAGTGATACTGCATTGTACGTAAGTACCACAAGTTCTTTATCCATTTTTCACTTTCTGCGATGTTGAACTTGTACTGTAAACGAGGTTCTTGTAAACAGAGCCGTTCGAAACTTTGGGGTGGCTGTGTCTTTTTGATTTTAAATTCCCTAAGCTATAGGACCATAAGTGGAAGTGCCCTAGGCTCTGTTGCTTTGTTTTTTAGATGTTTCAGGAAACACCATACACTTCTCCCGAGTGGTTGTTGGCAATTTACATCCCGCCCATCAGCATAACAAGGCTCCCAGTTCTCCAAGGCCTGTCCTGCCTTTCTGGATTTTACACTTTTTTCAGATGGCCCTTTTGACCGGGGGGAAGTGAGACTTCATTGTAGTGCAGATTTCCTTTGCAAGCTTGCTTGGTTGGCCAAAAAGGGCGTATGCGTTTTTTCCTGAATATATTCAGGAAAAAACGCATACGCCCTTTTTGGCCAAGTGCATCATTGTGGACGTTCTGCCTCTTTTCCTATGCTTTCAATGCAATTCCAGTCTACCTCCTGAAATCGGTTTCCTGCAATTCTGCCCCGCTTTCAAGTCCTCTTGGCAGCCTTACTTCAGTCTATTTTTGGACGATAGCTGTCATTTATAACTCTGCAGGTTTGTGAATTACAGTGCCCCTGAGCTCCTTTCTTCAACTCGCTTTCTTTTGAGCTGGCCGCAACACCGCAGGATGGCTTCAGGCCCTAATCTGGTTCCGGCACGGCACGCTGAGCCTTTGGTTATTTCCTCTTCCTGGTGGGAAATGAGAGTTAAATTTGCCCGTCCAGACACCTCCAGCTAGCCTCTCATTGGTTCTCGCTATTCCTGTTCATCTTCCGCAGAAATTGCAAACTGGGACAAACAGGAGGTTAAAGGCGCTGACTTTCCAAGTGGGGAGAGTGTTAGTAAAGCGTCTGGAATGTTGCACCCGAGTACCAGGGTACGAAAACTGAGACATATTTGAACACGTCTCCCGTTCACATGGTTGATCATACTTGGGTTCCACATGCATGTTTTAGCTGAAGGAAGAATACCTAAAACCTGGGTAGTTGAAACCCGTGGAATGGGTACCATGCAATATGACTTCAAAGGGTCTTCATTTGCTCACCGAACCTCTCCAATCCTATCACTGCTGCGTTTATGCCCCTGTACACATGCTTGATTCTGTTTCGGAGACATAGCAATCCATAGGTTTTAAGATACTTACTAGTCAGGTACATTCTTAGGCGTTTAATATGCGGTGTTGAGTCCATTTCGTTGAGCAAGGAGTAGCTCTTGTCTATTCCATATTTGGCTTAAGGAACTTTATCTGTGCTCATTTCAATCTCTGGTTTTATGCAGCACCCCAACTCACCTTTCCCCTTAAGCAAGCATAAGTTGGTTTTCTAAATTTGAGACCCTGTTCTGTTCTGTAATTCAGTTCCTGTGTAGCCAAGTTTACATTCCGTGTATTAGTGATATCTTATGATGTTTCTTTTTCTGTGTGACTTATTTCAGTTAGAATCATCGTACCTGAATCCACTCATTATGCTGCTAAGGGCCTGATGACATAGATTTCATTGCTGAGTGATACTGCATTGTACGTAAGTACCACAAGTTCTTTATCCATTTTTCACTTTCTGCGATGTTGAACTTGTACTGTAAACGAGGTTCTTGTAAACAGAGCCGTTCGAAACTTTGGGGTGGCTGTGTCTTTTTGATTTTAAATTCCCTAAGCTATAGGACCATAAGTGGAAGTGCCCTAGGCTCTGTTGCTTTGTTTTTTAGATGTTTCAGGAAACACCATACACTTCTCCCGAGTGGTTGTTGGCAATTTACATCCCGCCCATCAGCATAACAAGGCTCCCAGTTCTCCAAGGCCTGTCCTGCCTTTCTGGATTTTACACTTTTTTCAGATGGCCCTTTTGACCGGGGGGAAGTGAGACTTCATTGTAGTGCAGATTTCCTTTGCAAGCTTGCTTGGTTGGCCAAAAAGGGCGTATGCGTTTTTTCCTGAATATATTCAGGAAAAAACGCATACGCCCTTTTTGGTCAAGTGCATCATTGTGGACGTTCTGCCTCTTTTCCTATGCTTTCAATGCAATTCCAGTCTACCTCCTGAAATCGGTTTCCTGCAATTCTGCCCCGCTTTCAAGTCCTCTTGGCAGCCTTACTTCAGTCTATTTTTGGACGATAGCTGTCATTTATAACTCTGCAGGTTTGTGAATTACAGTGCCCCTGAGCTCCTTTCTTCAACTCGCTTTCTTGTGACCTGGCCGCAACACCGCAGGATGTCTTCAGGCCCTAATCTGGTTCCGGAACGGCATGCTGAGCCTTTGGTTATTTCCTCTTCCTGGTGGGAAATGAGAGTTAAATTTGCCCGTCCAGACACCTCCAGCTAGTCTCTCATTGGTTCTCGCTATTCCTGTTCATCTTCCGCAGAAATTGCAAACTGGGCCAAACAGGAGGTTAAATGCGCTGACTTTTCAAGTGGGGAGAGTGTTAGTAAAGCGTCTGGAATGTTGCACCCGAGTACCAGGGGAGGAAAACTGAGACATATTTGAACACGTCTCCCGTTCACATGGTTGATCATACTTGGGTTCCACATGCATGTTTTAGCTGAAGGAAGAATACCTTAAACCTGTGTATTTGAAACCCGTGGAATGGGTACCATGCAATATGACTTCAAAGGGTCTTCATTTGCTCACCGAACCTCTCCAATCCTATCACTGCTGCGTTTATGCCCCTGTACACATGCTTGATTCTGTTTTGGAGACATAGCAATCCATAGGTTTTAAGATACTTACTAGTCAGGTACATTCTTAGGCGTTTAATATGCGGTGTTGAGTCCATTTCGTTGAGCAAGGAGTAGCTCTTGTCTATTCCATATTTGGCTTAAGGAACTTTATCTGTGCTCATTTCAATCTCTGGTTTTATGCAGCACCCCAACTCACCTTTCCCCTTAAGCAAGCATAAGTTGGTTTTCTAAATTTGAGACGCTGTTCTGTTCTGTAATTCAGTTCCTGTGTAGCCAAGTTTCCATTCCGTGTATTACTGATATCTTATGATGTTTCTTTTTCTGTGTGACTTATTTCAGTTAGAATCATCATACCTGAATCCACTCATTGTGCTGCTAAGGTCCTGATGACACAGATTTCATTGCTGAGTGATATTGCTTTGTAAGTAAATACCACAACTTTTTTATCCATTTTTCACTTTCTGCGATGTTGAACTTGTACTGTAAACGAGGTTCTTGTAAACAGAGCCGTTCCAAACTTTGGGGTGGCTGTGTCTTTTTGATTTTAAATTCCCTAAGCTATAGGACCATAAGTGGAAGTGCCCTAGGCTCTGTTGCTTTGTTTTTTAGATGTTTCAGGAAACACCATACACTTCTCCCGAGTGGTTGTTGGCAATTTACATCCCGCCCATCAGCATAACAAGGCTCCCAGTTCTCCATGGCCTGTCCTGCCTTTCTGGATTTTACACTTTTTTCAGATGGCCCTTTTGACCAGGGGGAAGTGAGACTTCATTGTAGTGCAGATTTCCTTTGCAAGCTTGCTTGGTTGGCCAAAAAGGGCGTATGCGTTTTTTCCTGAATATATTCAGGAAAAAACGCATACGCCCTTTTTGGCCAAGTGCATCATTGTGGACGTTCTGCCTCTTTTCCTATGCTTGCAATGCAATTCCAGTCTACCTCCTGAAATCGGTTTCCTGCAATTCTGCCCCGCTTTCAAGTCCTCTTGGCAGCCTTACTTCAGTCTAGTTTTGGACGATAGCTGTCATTTATAACTCTGCAGGTTTGTGAATTACAGTGCCCCTGAGCTCCTTTCTTCAACTCGCTTTCTTGTGACCTGGCCGCAACACCGCAGGATGTCTTCAGGCCCTAATCTGGTTCTGGCACGGCACGCTGAGCCTTAAGTTAATTCCTCTTCCTGGTGGGAAATGAGAGTTAAATTTGCCCATCCAGACACCTCCAGCTAGTCTCTCATTGGTTCTCGCTATTCCTGTTCATCTTCCACAGAAATTGCAAACTGGGCCAAACAGGAGGTTAAAGGGACTGACTCTCCAAGTGGGGAGAGTGTTAGTAAAGCGTCTGGAATGTTGCACCCGAGTACCAGGGTATGAAAACTGAGACATATTTGAACACGTCTCCCGATCACATGGTTGATCATACTCTAGGTTCCACATGCATGTTTTAGCTGAAGGAAGAATACCTTAAACCTGGGTAGTTGAAACCCGTGGAATGGGTACCATGCAATATGACTTCAAAGGGTCTTCATTTGCTCACCGAACCTCTCCAATCCTATCACTGCTGCGTTTATGCCCCTGTACACATGCTTGATTCTCTTTCGGAGACATAGCAATCCATAGGTTTTAAGATACTTACTAGTCAGGTACATTCTTAGGCGTTTAATATGCGGTGTTGAGTCCATTTCGTTGAGCAAGGAGTAGCTCTTGTCTATTCCATATTTGGCTTAAGGAACTTTATCTGTGCTCATTTCAATCTCTGGTTTTATGCAGCACCCCAACTCACCTTTACCCTTAAGCAAGCATAAGTTGGTTTTCTAAATTTGAGACCCTGTTCTGTTCTGTAATTCAGTTCCTGTGTAGCCAAGTTTACATTCCGTGTATTACTGATATCTTATGATGTTTCTTTTTCTGTGTGACTTATTTCAGTTAGAATCATCGTACCTGAATCCACTCATTATGCTGCTACGGGCCTGATGACATAGATTTCATTGCTGAGTGATACTGAATTGTACGTAAGTACCACAAGTTCTTTATCCATTTTTCACTTTCTGCGATGTTGAACTTCTACTGTAAACGAGGTTCTTGTAAACAGAGCTGTTCGAAACTTTGGGGTGGCTGTGTCTTTTTGATTTTAAATTCCCTAAGCTATAGGACCATAAGTGGAAGTGCCCTAGGCTCTGTTGCTTTGTTTTTTAGATGTTTCAGGAAACACCATACACTTCTCCGGAGTGTCAGTTGGCAATTTACATCCCGCCCATCAGCATAACAAGGCTCCCAGTTCTCCATGGCCTGTCCTGCCTTTCTGGATTTTACACTTTTTTCAGATGGCCCTTTTGACCGGGGGGAAGTGAGACTTCATTGTAGTGCAGATTTCCTTTGCAAGCTTGCTTGGTTGGCCAAAAAGGGCGTATGCGTTTTTTCCTGAATATATTCAGGAAAAAACGCATACGCCCTTTTTGGCCAAGTGCATCATTGTGGACGTTCTGCCTCTTTTCCTATGCTTTCAATGCAATTCCAGTCTACCTCCTGAAATCGGTTTCCTGCAATTCTGTCCCGCTTTCAAGTCCTCTTGGCAGCCTTACTTCAGTCTATTTTTGGACGATAGCTGTCATTTATAACTCTGCAGGTTTGTGAATTACAGTGCCCCTGAGCTCCTTTCTTCAACTCGCTTTCTTTTGAGCTGGCCGCAACACCGCAGGATGGCTTCAGGCCCTAATCTGGTTCCGGCACGGCACGCTGAGCCTTTGGTTATTTCCTCTTCCTGGTGGGAAATGAGAGTTAAATTTGCCCGTCCAGACACCTCCAGCTAGCCTCTCATTGGTTCTCGCTATTCCTGTTCATCTTCCGCAGAAATTGCAAACTGGGACAAACAGGAGGTTAAAGGCGCTGACTTTCCAAGTGGGGAGAGTGTTAGTAAAGCGTCTGGAATGTTGCACCCGAGTACCAGGGGAGGAAAACTGAGACATATTTGAACACGTCTCCCGTTCACATGGTTGATCATACTTGGGTTCCACATGCATGTTTTAGCTGAAGGAAGAATACCTTAAACCTGGGTAGTTGAAACCCGTGGAATGGGTACCATGCAATATGACTTCAAAGGGTCTTCATTTGCTCACCGAACCTCTCCAATCCTATCACTGCTGCGTTTATGCCCCTGTACACATGCTTGATTCTCTTTCGGAGACATAGCAATCCATAGGTTTTAAGATACTTACTAGTCAGGTACATTCTTAGGCGTTTAATATGCGGTGTTGAGTCCATTTCGTTGAGCAAGGAGTAGCTCTTGTCTATTCCATATTTGGCTTAAGGAACTTTATCTGTGCTCATTTCAATCTCTGGTTTTATGCAGCACCCCAACTCACCTTTCCCCTTAAGCAAGCATAAGTTGGTTTTCTAAATTTGAGACCCTGTTCTGTTCTGTAATTCAGTTCCTCTGTAGCCAAGTTTCCATTCCGTGTATTACTGATATCTTATGATGTTTCTTTTTCTGTGTGAATTATTTCAGTTAGAATCATCGTACCTGAATCCACTCATTATGCTGCTACGGGCCTGATGACATAGATTTCATTGCTGAGTGATACTGAATTGTACGTAAGTACCACAAGTTCTTTATCCATTTTTCACTTTCTGCGATGTTGAACTTGTACTGTAAAGGAGGTTCTTGTAAACAGAGCCGTTCCAAATTTTGGGGTGGCTGTGTCTTTTTGATTTTAAATTCCCTAAGCTATAGGACCATAAGTGGAAGTGCCCTAGGCTCTGTTGCTTTGTTTTTTAGATGTTTCAGGAAACACCATACACTTCTCCCGAGTGGTTGTTGGCAATTTACATCCCGCCCATCAGCATAACAAGGCTCCCAGTTCTCCATGGCCTGTCCTGCCTTTCTGGATTTTACACTTTTTTCAGATGGCCCTTTTGACCGGGGGGAAGTGAGACTTCATTGTAGTGCAGATTTCCTTTGCAAGCTTGCTTGGTTGGCCAAAAAGGGCGTATGCGTTTTTTCCTGAATATATTCAGGAAAAAACGCATACGCCCTTTTTGGCCAAGTGCATCATTGTGGACGTTCTGCCTCTTTTCCTATGCTTTCAATGCAATTCCAGTCTACCTCCTGAAATCGGTTTCCTGCAATTCTGCCCCGCTTTCAAGTCCTCTTGGCAGCCTTACTTCAGTCTATTTTTGGACGATAGCTGTCATTTATAACTCTGCAGGTTTGTGAATTACAGTGCCCCTGAGCTCCTTTCTTCAACTCGCTTTCTTTTGAGCTGGCCGCAACACCGCAGGATGTCTTCAGGCCCTAATCTGGTTCCGGAACGGCATGCTGAGCCTTTGGTTATTTCCTCTTCCTGGTGGGAAATGAGAGTTAAATTTGCCCGTCCAGACACCTCCAGCTAGTCTCTCATTGGTTCTCGCTATTCCTGTTCATCTTCCGCAGAAATTGCAAACTGGGCCAAACAGGAGGTTAAAGGCACTGACTTTCCAAATGGGGAGAGTGTTAGTAAAGCGTCTGGAATGTTGCACCCGAGTACCAGGGGAGGAAAACTGAGACATATTTGAACACGTCTCCCGTTCACATGGTTGATCATACTTGGGTTCCACATGCATGTTTTAGCTGAAGGAAGAATACCTTAAACCTGTGTATTTGAAACCCGTGAAATGGGTACCATGCAATATGACTTCAAAGGGTCTTCATTTGCTCACCGAACCTCTCCAATCCTATCACTGCTGCGTTTATGCCCCTGTACACATGCTTGATTCTGTTTCGGAGACATAGCAATCCATAGGTTTTAAGATACTTACTAGTCAGGT
Organism: Delphinus delphis; assembly: GCF_949987515.2. Classification (NCBI taxonomy): domain Eukaryota; kingdom Metazoa; phylum Chordata; class Mammalia; order Artiodactyla; family Delphinidae; genus Delphinus; species Delphinus delphis. Next base: position 369,386 of record NW_027192830.1, read on the forward strand.
ACATTCTTAGGCGTTTAATATGCGGTGTTGAGTCCATTTCGTTGAGCAAGGAGTAGCTCTTGTCTATTCCATATTTGGCTTAAGGAACTTTATCTGTGCTCATTTCAATCTCTGGTTTTATGCAGCACCCCAACTCACCTTTACCCTTAAGCAAGCATAAGTTGGTTTTCTAAATTTGAGACCCTGTTCTGTTTTGGAATTCAGTTCCTGTGTAGCCAAGTTTCCATTCCGTGTATTACTGATATCTTATGATGTTTCTTTTTCTGTGTGACTTATTTCAGTTAGAATCATCATACCTGAATCCACTCATTGTGCTGCTAAGGTCCTGATGACACAGATTTCATTGCTGAGTGATATTGCTTTGTAAGTAAATACCACAACTTTTTTATCCATTTTTCACTTTCTGCGATGTTGAACTTGTACTGTAAACGAGGTTCTTGTAAACAGAGCCGTTCGAAACTTTGGAGTGGCTGTGTCTTTTTGATTTTAAATTCCCTAAGCTATAGGACCATAAGTGGAAGTGCCCTAGGCTCTGTTGCTTTGTTTTTTAGATGTTTCAGGAAACACCATACACTTCTCCCGAGTGTTTGTTGGCAATTTACATCCCGCCCTTCAGCATAACAAGGCTCCCAGTTCTCCATGGCCTGTCCTGCCTTTCTGGATTTTACACTTTTTTCAGATGGCCCTTTTGACCGGGGGGAAGTGAGACTTCATTGTAGTGCAGATTTCCTTTGCAAGCTTGCTTGGTTGGCCAAAAAGGGCGTATGCGTTTTTTCCTGAATATATTCAGGAAAAAACGCATACGCCCTTTTTGGCCAAGTGCATCATTGTGGACGTTCTGCCTCTTTTCCTATGCTTGCAATGCAATTCCAGTCTACCTCCTGAAATCGGTTTCCTGCAATTCTGCCCCGCTTTCAAGTCCTCTTGGCAGCCTTACTTCAGTCTATTTTTGGACGATAGCTGTCATTTATAACTCTGCAGGTTTGTGAATTACAGTGCCCCTGAGCTCCTTTCTTCAACTCGCTTTCTTGTGACCTGGCCGCAACACCGCAGGATGGCTTCAGGCCCTAATCTGGTTCCGGCACGGCACGCTGAGCCTTTGGTTATTTCCTCTTCCTGGTGGGAAATGAGAGTTAAATTTGCCCATCCAGACACCTCCAGCTAGTCTCTCATTGGTTCTCGCTATTCCTGTTCATCTTCCGCAGAAATTGCAAACTGGGCCAAACAGGAGGTTAAAGGCGCTGACTTTCCAAGTGGGGAGAATGTTAGTAAAGCGTCTGGAATGTTGCACCCGAGTACCAGGGGAGGAAAACTGAGACATATTTGAACACGTCTCCCGTTCACATGGTTGATCATACTTGGGTTCCACATGCATGTTTTAGCTGAAGGAAGAATACCTAAAACCTGGGTAGTTGAAACCCGTGGAATGGGTACCATGCAATATGACTTCAAAGGGTCTTCATTTGCTCACCGAACCTCTCCAATCCTATCACTGCTGCGTTTATGCCCCTGTACACATGCTTGATTCTGTTTCGGAGACATAGCAATCCATAGGTTTTAAGATACTTACTAGTCAGGTACATTCTTAGGCGTTTAATATGCGGTGTTGAGTCCATTTCGTTGAGCAAGGAGTAGCTCTTGTCTATTCCATATTTGGCTTAAGGAACTTTATCTGTGCTCATTTCAATCTCTGGTTTTATACAGCACCCCAACTCACCTTTCCCCTTAAGCAAGCATAAGTTGGTTTTCTAAATTTGAGACCCTGTTCTGTTCTGTAATTCAGTTCCTGTGTAGCCAAGTTTACATTCCGTGTATTACTGATATCTTATGATGTTTCTTTTTCTGTGTGACTTATTTCAGTTAGAATCATCATACCTGAATCCACTCATTGTGCTGCTAAGGGCCTGATGACACAGATTTCATTGCTGAGTGATATTGCTTTGTAAGTAAATACCACAACTTCTTTATCCATTTTTCAATTTCTGCGATGTTGAACTTGTACTGTAAACGAGGTTCTTGTAAACAGAGCCGTTTCAAACTTTGGGGTGGCTGTGTCTTTTTGATTTTAAATTCCCTAAGCTATAGGACCATAAGTGGAAGTGCCCTAGGCTCTGTTGCTTTGTTTTTTAGATGTTTCAGGAAACACCATACACTTCTCCTGAGTGGTTGTTGGCAATTTACATCCCACCCATCAGCATAACAAGGCTCCCAGTTCTCCATGGCCTGTCCTGCCTTTCTGGATTTTACACTTTTTTCAGATGGCCCTTTTGACCGGGGGGAAGTGAGACTTCATTGTAGTGCAGATTTCCTTTGCAAGCTTGCTTGGTTGGCCAAAAAGGGCATATGTGTTTTTTCCTGAATATATTCAGGAAAAAACGCATACGCCCTTTTTGGCCAAGTGCATCATTGTGGACGTTCTGCCTCTTTTCCTATGCTTTCAATGCAATTCCAGTCTACCTCCTGAAATCGGTTTCCTGCAATTCTGCCCCGCTTTCAAGTCCTCTTGGCAGCCTTACTTCAGTCTATTTTTGGACGATAGCTGTCATTTATAACTCTGCAGGTTTGTGAAATACAGTGCCCCTGAGCTCCTTTCTTCAACTCGCTTTCTTGTGACCTGGCCGCAACACCGCAGGATGTCTTCAGGCCCTAATCTGGTTCTGGCACGGCATGCTGAGCCTTTGGTTAATTCCTCTTCCTGGTGGGAAATGAGAGTTAAATTTGCCCATCCAGACACCTCCAGCTAGTCTCTCATTGGTTCTCGCTATTCCTGTTCATCTTCCACAGAAATTGCAAACTGGACCAAACAGGAGGTTAAAGGGACTGACTCTCCAAGTGGGGAGAGTGTTAGTAAAGCGTCTGGAATGTTGCACCCGAGTACCAGGGTACGAAAACTGAGACATATTTGAACACGTCTCCCGATCACATGGTTGATCATACTCTAGGTTCCACATGCATGTTTTAGCTGAAGGAAGAATACCTAAAACCTGGGTAGTTGAAACCCGTGGAATGGGTACCATGCAATATGACTTCAAAGGGTCTTCATTTGCTCACCGAACCTCTCCAATCCTATCACTGCTGCGTTTATGCCCCTGTACACATGCTTGATTCTGTTTCGGAGACATAGCAATCCATAGGTTTTAAGATACTTACTAGTCAGGTACATTCTTAGGCGTTTAATATGGGGTGTTGAGTCCATTTCGTTGAGCAAGGAGTAGCTCTTGTCTATTCCATATTTGGCTTAAGGAACTTTATCTGTGCTCATTTCAATCTCTGGTTTTATGCAGCACGCCAACTCACCTTTCCCCTTAAGCAAGCATAAGTTGGTTTTCTAAATTTGAGACCCTGTTCTGTTTTGGAATGCAGTTCCTGTGTAGCCAAGTTTACATTCCGTGTATTAGTGATATCTTATGATGTTTCTTTTTCTGTGTGACTTATTTCAGTTAGAATCATCGTACCTGAATCCACTCATTATGCTGCTAAGGGCCTGATGACATAGATTTCATTGCTGAGTGATACTGCATTGTACGTAAGTACCTCAAGTTCTTTATCCATTTTTCACTTTCTGTGATATTGAACTTGTACGGTAAACGAGGTTCTTGTAAACGGAGGCGTCCCAAACTTTGGGGTGGCTGTGTCTTTTTGATTTTAATTTCCCTAAGCTATAGGACCATAAGTGGAAGTGCCCTAGGCTCTGTTGCTTTGTTTTTTAGATGTTTCAGGAAACACCATACACTTCTCCCAAGTGTCTGTTGGCAATTTACATCCCGCCCATCAGCATAAGAAGGCTCCCAATTCTCCATGGCCTGTCCTGCCTTTCTGGATTTTACACTTTTTTCAGATGGCCCTTTTGACCGGGGGGAAGTGAGACTTCATTGTAGTGCAGATTTCCTTTGCAAGCTTGCTTGGTTGGCCAAAAAGTGCGTATGCGTTTTTTCCTGAATATATTCAGGAAAAAACGCATACGCCCTTTTTGGCCAAGTGCATCATTGTGGACGTTCTGCCTCTTTTCCTATGCTTTCAATGCAATTCCAGTCTACCTCCTGAAATCGGTTTCCTGCAATTCTGCCCCGCTTTCAAGTCCTCTTGGCAGCCTTACTTCAGTCTATTTTTGGACGATAGCTGTCATTTATAACTCTGCAGGTTTGTGAATTACAGTGCCCCTGAGCTCCTTTCTACAACTCGCTTTCTTGTGAGCTGGCCGCAACACCGCAGGATGGCTTCAGGCCCTAATCTGGTTCTGGCACGGCACGCTGAGCCTTTGGTTAATTCCTCTTCCTGGTGGGAAATGAGAGTTAAATTTGCCCGTCCAGACACCTCCAGCTAGTCTCTCATTGGTTCTCGCTATTCCTGTTCATCTTCCGCAGAAATTGCAAACTGGGCCAAACAGGAGGTTAAAGGGACTGACTCTCCAAGTGGGGAGAGTGTTAGTAAAGCGTCTGGAATGTTGCACCCAAGTACCAGGGGAGGAAAACTGAGACATATTTGAACACGTCTCCCGTTCACACGGTTGATCATACTCTGGGTTCCACATGCATGTTTTAGCTGAAGGAAGAATACCTTAAACCTGGAGAGTTGAGACCCGTGTAATGGGTACCATGCAATATGACTTCAAAGGGTCTTCATTTGCTCACGAACCTCTCCAATCCTATCACTGCTGCATTTATGCCCCTGTACACATGCTTGATTCTCTTTCGGAGACATAGCAATCCATAGGTTTTAAGATACTTACTAGTCAGGTACATTCTTAGGCATTTAATATGCGGTGTTGAGTCCATTTCGTTGAGCAAGGAGTAGCTCTTGTCTATTCCATATTTGGCTTAAGGAACTTTATCTGTGCTCATTTCAATCTCTGGTTTTATGCAGCACCCCAACTCACCTTTCCCCTTAAGCAAGCATAAGTTGGTTTTCTAAATTTGAGACCCTGTTCTGTTCTGTAATTCAGTTCCTGTGTAGCCAAGTTTCCATTCCGTGTATTACTGATATCTTATGATGTTTCTTTTTCTGTGTGACTTATTTCAGTTAGAATCATCGTACCTGAATCCACTCATTGTGCTGCTAAGGGCCTGATGACACAGATTTCATTGCTGAGTGATATTGCTTTGTAAGTAAGTACCACAAGTTCTTTATCCATTTTTCAATTTCTGCGATGTTGAACTTGTACTGTAAACGAGGTTCTTGTAAACAGAGCCGTTCCAAACTTTGGGGTGGCTGTGTCTTTTTGATTTTAAATTCCCTAAGCTATAGGACCATAAGTGGAAGTGCCCTAGGCTCTGTTGCTTTGTTTTCTAGATGTTTCAGGAAACACCATACACTTCTCCCGAGTGGTTGTTGGCAATTTACATCCCGCCCATCAGCATAACAAGGCTCCCAGTTCTCCATGGCCTGTCCTGCCTTTCTGGATTTTACACTTTTTTCAGATGGCCCTTTTGACCGGGGGGAAGTGAGACTTCATTGTAGTGCAGATTTCCTTTGCAAGCTTGCTTGGTTGGCCAAAAAGGGCGTATGCGTTTTTTCCTGAATATATTCAGGAAAAAACGCATACGCCCTTTTTGGCCAAGTGCATCATTGTGGACGTTCTGCCTCTTTTCCTATGCTTTCAATGCAATTCCAGTCTACCTCCTGAAATCGGTTTCCTGCAATTCTGCCCCGCTTTCAAGTCCTCTTGGCAGCCTTACTTCAGTCTATTTTTGGACGATAGCTGTCATTTATAACTCTGCAGGTTTGTGAATTACAGTGCCCCTGAGCTCCTTTCTTCAACTCGCTTTCTTTTGAGCTGGCCGCAACACCGCAGGATGGCTTCAGGCCCTAATCTGGTTCCGGAACGGCATGCTGAGCCTTTGGTTATTTCCTCTTCCTGGTGGGAAATGAGAGTTAAATTTGCCCGTCCAGACACCTCCAGCTAGTCTCTCATTGGTTCTCGCTATTCCTGTTCATCTTCCGCAGAAATTGCAAACTGGGCCAAACAGGAGGTTAAAGGCACTGACTTTCCAAATGGGGAGAGTGTTAGTAAAGCGTCTGGAATGTTGCACCCGAGTACCAGGGGAGGAAAACTGAGACATATTTGAACACGTCTCCCGTTCACATGGTTGATCATACTTGGGTTCCACATGCATGTTTTAGCTGAAGGAAGAATACCTTAAACCTGTGTATTTGAAACCCGTGGAATGGGTACCATGCAATATGACTTCAAAGGGTCTTCATTTGCTCACCGAACCTCTCCAATCCTATCACTGCTGCGTTTATGCCCCTGTACACATGCTTGATTCTGTTTCGGAGACATAGCAATCCATAGGTTTTAAGATACTTACTAGTCAGGTACATTCTTAGGCGTTTAATATGCGGTGTTGAGTCCATTTCGTTGAGCAAGGAGTAGCTCTTGTCTATTCCATATTTGGCTTAAGGAACTTTATCTGTGCTCATTTCAATCTCTGGTTTTATGCAGCACCCCAACTCACCTTTCCCCTTAAGCAAGCATAAGTTGGTTTTCTAAATTTGAGACCCTGTTCTGTTCTGTAATTCAGTTCCTGTGTAGCCAAGTTTCCATTCCGTGTATTACTGATATCTTATGATGTTTCTTTTTCTGTGTGACTTATTTCAGTTAGAATCATCATACCTGAATCCACTCATTGTGCTGCTAAGGTCCTGATGACACAGATTTCATTGCTGAGTGATATTGCTTTGTAAGTAAATACCACAACTTTTTTATCCATTTTTCACTTTCTGCGATGTTGAACTTGTACTGTAAACGAGGTTCTTGTAAACAGAGCCGTTCGAAACTTTGGAGTGGCTGTGTCTTTTTGATTTTAAATTCCCTAAGCTATAGGACCATAAGTGGAAGTGCCCTAGGCTCTGTTGCTTTGTTTTTTAGATGTTTCAGGAAACACCATACACTTCTCCCGAGTGGTTGTTGGCAATTTACATCCCACCCTTCAGCATAACAAGGCTCCCAGTTCTCCATGGCCTGTCCTGCCTTTCTGGATTTTACACTTTTTTCAGATGGCCCTTTTGACCGGGGGGAAGTGAGACTTCATTGTAGTGCAGATTTCCTTTGCAAGCTTGCTTGGTTGGCCAAAAAGGGCGTATGCGTTTTTTCCTGAATATATTCAGGAAAAAACGCATACGCCCTTTTTGGCCAAGTGCATCATTGTGGACGTTCTGCCTCTTTTCCTATGCTTGCAATGCAATTCCAGTCTACCTCCTGAAATCGGTTTCCTGCAATTCTGCCCCGCTTTCAAGTCCTCTTGGCAGCCTTACTTCAGTCTATTTTTGGACGATAGCTGTCATTTATAACTCTGCAGGTTTGTGAATTACAGTGCCCCTGAGCTCCTTTCTTCAACTCGCTTTCTTGTGACCTGGCCGCAACACCGCAGGATGGCTTCAGGCCCTAATCTGGTTCCGGCACGGCACGCTGAGCCTTTGGTTATTTCCTCTTCCTGGTGGGAAATGAGAGTTAAATTTGCCCATCCAGACACCTCCAGCTAGTCTCTCATTGGTTCTCGCTATTCCTGTTCATCTTCCGCAGAAATTGCAAACTGGGCCAAACAGGAGGTTAAAGGCGCTGACTTTCCAAGTGGGGAGAATGTTAGTAAAGCGTCTGGAATGTTGCACCCGAGTACCAGGGGAGGAAAACTGAGACATATTTGAACACGTCTCCCGTTCACATGGTTGATCATACTTGGGTTCCACATGCATGTTTTAGCTGAAGGAAGAATACCTAAAACCTGGGTAGTTGAAACCCGTGGAATGGGTACCATGCAATATGACTTCAAAGGGTCTTCATTTGCTCACCGAACCTCTCCAATCCTATCACTGCTGCGTTTATGCCCCTGTACACATGCTTGATTCTGTTTCGGAGACATAGCAATCCATAGGTTTTAAGATACTTACTAGTCAGGTACATTCTTAGGCGTTTAATATGCGGTGTTGAGTCCATTTCGTTGAGCAAGGAGTAGCTCTTGTCTATTCCATATTTGGCTTAAGGAACTTTATCTGTGCTCATTTCAATCTCTGGTTTTATACAGCACCCCAACTCACCTTTCCTCTTAAGCAAGCATAAGTTGGTTTTCTAAATTTGAGACCCTGTTCTGTTCTGTAATTCAGTTCCTGTGTAGCCAAGTTTACATTCCGTGTATTACTGATATCTTATGATGTTTCTTTTTCTGTGTGACTTATTTCAGTTAGAATCATCATACCTGAATCCACTCATTGTGCTGCTAAGGGCCTGATGACACAGATTTCATTGCTGAGTGATATTGCTTTGTAAGTAAATACCACAACTTCTTTATCCATTTTTCAATTTCTGCGATGTTGAACTTGTACTGTAAACGAGGTTCTTGTAAACAGAGCCGTTTCAAACTTTGGGGTGGCTGTGTCTTTTTGATTTTAAATTCCCTAAGCTATAGGACCATAAGTGGAAGTGCCCTAGGCTCTGTTGCTTTGTTTTTTAGATGTTTCAGGAAACACCATACACTTCTCCTGAGTGGTTGTTGGCAATTTACATCCCACCCATCAGCATAACAAGGCTCCCAGTTCTCCATGGCCTGTCCTGCCTTTCTGGATTTTACACTTTTTTCAGATGGCCCTTTTGACCGGGGGGAAGTGAGACTTCATTGTAGTGCAGATTTCCTTTGCAAGCTTGCTTGGTTGGCCAAAAAGGGCGTATGTGTTTTTTCCTGAATATATTCAGGAAAAAACGCATACGCCCTTTTTGGCCAAGTGCATCATTGTGGACGTTCTGCCTCTTTTCCTATGCTTTCAATGCAATTCCAGTCTACCTCCTGAAATCGGTTTCCTGCAATTCTGCCCCGCTTTCAAGTCCTCTTGGCAGCCTTACTTCAGTCTATTTTTGGACGATAGCTGTCATTTATAACTCTGCAGGTTTGTGAAATACAGTGCCCCTGAGCTCCTTTCTTCAACTCGCTTTCTTGTGACCTGGCCGCAACACCGCAGGATGTCTTCAGGCCCTAATCTGGTTCTGGCACGGCATGCTGAGCCTTTGGTTAATTCCTCTTCCTGGTGGGAAATGAGAGTTAAATTTGCCCATCCAGACACTTCCAGCTAGTCTCTCATTGGTTCTCGCTATTCCTGTTCATCTTCCACACAAATTGCAAACTGGACCAAACAGGAGGTTAAAGGGACTGACTCTCCAAGTGGGGAGAGTGTTAGTAAAGCATCTGGAATGTTGCACCCGAGTACCAGGGTACGAAAACTGAGACATATTTGAACACGTCTCCCGATCACATGGTTGATCATACTCTAGGTTCCACATGCATGTTTTAGCTGAAGGAAGAATACCTAAAACCTGGGTAGTTGAAACCCGTGGAATGGGTACCATGCAATATGACTTCAAAGGGTCTTCATTTGCTCACCGAACCTCTCCAATCCTATCACTGCTGCGTTTATGCCCCTGTACACATGCTTGATTCTGTTTCGGAGACATAGCAATCCATAGGTTTTAAGATACTTACTAGTCAGGTACATTCTTAGGCGTTTAATATGGGGTGTTGAGTCCATTTCGTTGAGCAAGGAGTAGCTCTTGTCTATTCCATATTTGGCTTAAGGAACTTTATCTGTGCTCATTTCAATCTCTGGTTTTATGCAGCACGCCAACTCACCTTTCCCCTTAAGCAAGCATAAGTTGGTTTTCTAAATTTGAGACCCTGTTCTGTTTTGGAATGCAGTTCCTGTGTAGCCAAGTTTACATTCCGTGTATTAGTGATATCTTATGATGTTTCTTTTTCTGTGTGACTTATTTCAGTTAGAATCATCGTACCTGAATCCACTCATTATGCTGCTAAGGGCCTGATGACATAGATTTCATTGCTGAGTGATACTGCATTGTACGTAAGTACCTCAAGTTCTTTATCCATTTTTCACTTTCTGTGATATTGAACTTGTACGGTAAACGAGGTTCTTGTAAACGGAGGCGTCCCAAACTTTGGGGTGGCTGTGTCTTTTTGATTTTAATTTCCCTAAGCTATAGGACCATAAGTGGAAGTGCCCTAGGCTCTGTTGCTTTGTTTTTTAGATGTTTCAGGAAACACCATACACTTCTCCCAAGTGTCTGTTGGCAATTTACATCCCGCCCATCAGCATAAGAAGGCTCCCAATTCTCCATGGCCTGTCCTGCCTTTCTGGATTTTACACTTTTTTCAGATGGCCCTTTTGACCGGGGGGAAGTGAGACTTCATTGTAGTGCAGATTTCCTTTGCAAGCTTGCTTGGTTGGCCAAAAAGGGCGTATGCGTTTTTTCCTGAATATATTCAGGAAAAAACGCATACGCCCTTTTTGGCCAAGTGCATCATTGTGGACGTTCTGCCTCTTTTCCTATGCTTGCAATGCAATTCCAGTCTACCTCCTGAAATCGGTTTCCTGCAATTCTGCCCCGCTTTCAAGTCCTCTTGGCAGCCTTACTTCAGTCTATTTTTGGACGATAGCTGTCATTTATAACTCTGCAGGTTTGTGAATTACAGTGCCCCTGAGCTCCTTTCTTCAACTCGCTTTCTTGTGAGCTGGCCGCAACACCGCAGGATGGCTTCAGGCCCTAATCTGGTTCTGGCACGGCACGCTGAGCCTTTGGTTAATTCCTCTTCCTGGTGGGAAATGAGAGTTAAATTTGCCCGTCCAGACACCTCCAGCTAGTCTCTCATTGGTTCTCGCTATTCCTGTTCATCTTCCGCAGAAATTGCAAACTGGGCCAAACAGGAGGTTAAAGGGACTGACTCTCCAAGTGGGGAGAGTGTTAGTAAAGCGTCTGGAATGTTGCACCCAAGTACCAGGGGAGGAAAACTGAGACATATTTGAACACGTCTCCCGTTCACACGGTTGATCATACTCTGGGTTCCACATGCATGTTTTAGCTGAAGGAAGAATACCTTAAACCTGGAGAGTTGAGACCCGTGTAATGGGTACCATGCAATATGACTTCAAAGGGTCTTCATTTGCTCACGAACCTCTCCAATCCTATCACTGCTGCATTTATGCCCCTGTACACATGCTTGATTCTCTTTCGGAGACATAGCAATCCATAGGTTTTAAGATACTTACTAGTCAGGTACATTCTTAGGCATTTAATATGCGGTGTTGAGTCCATTTCGTTGAGCAAGGAGTAGCTCTTGTCTATTCCATATTTGGCTTAAGGAACTTTATCTGTGCTCATTTCAATCTCTGGTTTTATGCAGCACCCCAACTCACCTTTCCCCTTAAGCAAGCATAAGTTGGTTTTCTAAATTTGAGACCCTGTTCTGTTCTGTAATTCAGTTCCTGTGTAGCCAAGTTTCCATTCCATGTATTACTGATATCTTATGATGTTTCTTTTTCTGTGTGACTTATTTCAGTTAGAATCATCGTACCTGAATCCACTCATTGTGCTGCTAAGGGCCTGATGACACAGATTTCATTGCTGAGTGATATTGCTTTGTAAGTAAATACCACAACTTCTTTATCCATTTTTCAATTTCTGCGATGTTGAACTTGTACTGTAAACGAGGTTCTTGTAAACAGAGCCGTTCCAAACTTTGGGGTGGCTGTGTCTTTTTGATTTTAAATTCCCTAAGCTATAGGACCATAAGTGGAAGTGCCCTAGGCTCTGTTGCTTTGTTTTTTAGATGTTTCAGGAAACACCATACACTTCTCCCGAGTGGTTGTTGGCAATTTACATCCCGCCCATCAGCATAACAAGGCTCCCAGTTCTCCATGGCCTGTCCTGCCTTTCTGGATTTTACACTTTTTTCAGATGGCCCTTTTGACCGGGGGGAATTGAGACTTCATTGTAGTGCAGATTTCCTTTGCAAGCTTGCTTGGTTGGCCAAAAAGGGCGTATGCGTTTTTTCCTGAATATATTCAGGAAAAAACGCATACGCCCTTTTTGGCCAAGTGCATCATTGTGGACGTTCTGCCTCTTTTCCTATGCTTTCAATGCAATTCCAGTCTACCTCCTGAAATCGGTTTCCTGCAATTCTGCCCCGCTTTCAAGTCCTCTTGGCAGCCTTACTTCAGTCTATTTTTGGACGATAGCTGTCATTTATAACTCTGCAGGTTTGTGAATTACAGTGCCCCTGAGCTCCTTTCTTCAACTCGCTTTCTTTTGAGCTGGCCGCAACACCGCAGGATGGCTTCAGGCCCTAATCTGGTTCCGGCACGGCACGCTGAGCCTTTGGTTATTTCCTCTTGCTGGTGGGAAATGAGAGTTAAATTTGCCCGTCCAGACACCTCCAGCTAGCCTCTCATTGGTTCTCGCTATTCCTGTTCATCTTCCGCAGAAATTGCAAACTGGGACAAACAGGAGGTTAAAGGCGCTGACTTTTCAAGTGGGGAGAGTGTTAGTAAAGCGTCTGGAATGTTGCACCCGAGTACCAGGGGAGGAAAACTGAGACATATTTGAACACGTCTCCCGTTCACATGGTTGATCATACTTGGGTTCCACATGCATGTTTTAGCTGAAGGAAGAATACCTAAAACCTGGGTAGTTGAAAGCCGTGGAATGGGTACCATGCAATATGACTTCAAAGGGTCTTCATTTGCTCACCGAACCTCTCCAATCCTATCACTGCTGCGTTTATGCCCCTGTACACATGCTTGATTCTGTTTCGGAGACATAGCAATCCATAGGTTTTAAGATACTTACTAGTCAGGTACATTCTTAGGCGTTTAATATGCGGTGTTGAGTCCATTTCGTTGAGCAAGGAGTAGCTCTTGTCTATTCCATATTTGGCTTAAGGAACTTTATCTGTGCTCATTTCAATCTCTGGTTTTATGCAGCACCCCAACTCGCCTTTCCCCTTAAGCAAACATAAGTTGGTTTTCTAAATTTGAGACCCTGTTCTGTTCTGTAATTCAGTTCCTGTGTAGCCAAGTTTCCATTCCGTGTATTACTGATATCTTATGATGTTTCTTTTTCTGTGTGACTTATTTCAGTTAGAATCATCATACCTGAATCCACTCATTGTGCTGCTAAGGGCCTGATGACACAGATTTCATTGCTGAGTGATATTGCTTTGTAAGTAAATACCACAACTTCTTTATCCATTTTTCAATTTCTGCGATGTTGAACTTGTACTGTAAACGAGGTTCTTGTAAACAGAGCCGTTCGAAACTTTGGGGTGGCTGTGTCTTTTTGATTTTAAATTCCCTAAGCTATAGGACCATAAGTGGAAGTGCCCTAGGCTCTGTTGCTTTGTTTTTTAGATGTTTCAGTAAACACCATACACTTCTCCCGAGTGTTTGTTGGCAATTTACATCCCGCCCTTCAGCATAACAAGGCTCCCAGTTCTCCATGGCCTGTCCTGCCTTTCTGGATTTTACACTTTTTTCAGATGGCCCTTTTGACCGGGGGGAAGTGAGACTTCATTGTAGTGCAGATTTCCTTTGCAAGCTTGCTTGGTTGGCCAAAAAGTGCGTATGCGTTTTTTCCTGAATATATTCAGGAAAAAACGCATACGCCCTTTTTGGCCAAGTGCATCATTGTGGACGTTCTGCCTCTTTTCCTATGCTTTCAATGCAATTCCAGTCTACCTCCTGAAATCGGTTTCCTGCAATTCTGCCCCGCTTTCAAGTCCTCTTGGCAGCCTTACTTCAGTCTATTTTTGGACGATAGCTGTCATTTATAACTCTGCAGGTTTGTGAATTACAGTGCCCCTGAGCTCCTTTCTTCAACTTGCTTTCTTTTGAGCTGGCCGCAACACCGCAGGATGGCTTCAAGCCCTAATCTGGTTCCGGCACGGCACGCTGAGCCTTTGGTTATTTCCTCTTCCTGGTGGGAAATGAGAGTTAAATTTGCCCGTCCAGACACCTCCAGCTAGCCTCTCATTGGTTCTCGCTATTCCTGTTCATCTTCCGCAGAAATTGCAAACTGGGACAAACAGGAGGTTAAAGGCGCTGACTTTCCAAGTGGGGAGAGTGTTAGTAAAGCGTCTGGAATGTTGCACCCGAGTACCAGGGTACAAAAACTGAGACATATTTGAACACGTCTCCCGTTCACATGGTTGATCATACTTGGGTTCCACATGCATGTTTTAGCTGAAGGAAGAATACCTAAAACCTGGGTAGTTGAAACCCGTGGAATGGGTACCATGCAATATGACTTCAAAGGGTCTTCATTTGCTCACCGAACCTCTCCAATCCTATCACTGCTGCGTTTATGCCCCTGTACACATGCTTGATTCTCTTTCGGAGACATAGCAATCCATAGGTTTTAAGATACTTACTAGTCAGGTACATTCTTAGGCGTTTAATATGCGGTGTTGAGTCCATTTCGTTGAGCAAGGAGTAGCTCTTGTCTATTCCATATTTGGCTTAAGGAACTTTATCTGTGCTCATTTCAATCTCTGGTTTTATGCAGCACCCCAACTCACTTTTCCCCTTAAGCAAGCATAAGTTGGTTTTCTAAATTTGAGACCCTGTTCTGTTCTGTAATTCAGTTCCTGTGTAGCCAAGTTTACATTCCGTGTATTAGTGATATCTTATGATGTTTCTTTTTCTGTGTGACTTATTTCAGTTAGAATCATCGTACCTGAATCTACTCATTATGCTGCTAAGGGCCTGATGACATAGATTTCATTGCTGAGTGATACTGCATTGTACGTAAGTACCACAAGTTCTTTATCCATTTTTCACTTTCTGCGATGTTGGACTTCTACTGTAAGCGAGGTTCTTGTAAACAGAGCCATTCGAAACTTTGGGGTGGCTGTGTCTTTTTGATTTTAAATTCCCTAAGCTATAGGACCATAAGTGGAAGTGCCCTAGGCTCTGTTGCTTTGTGTTTTAGATGTTTCAGGAAACACCATACACTTCTCCCGAGTGTTTGTTGGCAATTTACATCCCGCCCTTCAGCATAACAAGGCTCCCAGTTCTCCATGGCCTGTCCTGCCTTTCTGGATTTTACACTTTTTTCAGATGGCCCTTTTGACCGGGGGGAAGTGAGACTTCATTGTAGTGCAGATTTCCTTTGCAAGCTTGCTTGGTTGGCCAAAAAGGGCGTATGCGTTTTTTCCTGAATATATTCAGGAAAAAACGCATACGCCCTTTTTGGCCAAGTGCATCATTGTGGACGTTCTGCCTCTTTTCCTATGCTTTCAATGCAATTCCAGTCTACCTCCTGAAATCGGTTTCCTGCAATTCTGCCCCACTTTCAAGTCCTCTTGGCAGCCTTACTTCAGTCTATTTTTGGACGATAGCTGTCATTTATAACTCTGCAGGTTTGTGAATTACAGTGCCCCTGAGCTCCTTTCTTCAACTTGCTTTCTTGTGACCTGGCCGCAACACCGCAGGATGTCTTCAGGCCCTAATCTGGTTCTGGCACGGCACGCTGAGCCTTTGGTTAATTCCTCTTCCTGGTGGGAAATGAGAGTTAAATTTGCCCATCCAGACACCTCCAGCTAGTCTCTCATTGGTTCTCGCTATTCCTGTTCATCTTCCACAGAAATTGCAAACTGGGCCAAACAGGAGGTTAAAGGGACTGACTCTCCAAGTGGGGAGAGTGTTAGTAAAGCGTCTGGAATGTTGCACCCGAGTACCAGGGGAGGAAAACTGAGACATATTTGAACACGTCTCCCGATCACATGGTTGATCATACTCTAGGTCCCACATGCATGTTTTAGCTGAAGGAAGAATACCTTAAACCTGGGTAGTTGAAACCCGTGGAATGGGTACCATGCAATATGACTTCAAAGGGTCTTCATTTGCTCACCGAACCTCTCCAATCCTATCACTGCTGCGTTTATGCCCCTGTACACATGCTTGATTCTCTTTCGGAGACATAGCAATCCATAGGTTTTAAGATACTTACTAGTCAGGTACATTCTTAGGCATTTAATATGCGGTGTTGAGTCCATTTCGTTGAGCAAGGAGTAGCTCTTGTCTATTCCATATTTGGCTTAAGGAACTTTATCTGTGCTCATTTCAATCTCTGGTTTTATGCAGCACCCCAACTCACCTTTCCCCTTAAGCAAGCATAAGTTGGTTTTCTAAATTTGAGACCCTGTTCTGTTCTGTAATTCAGTTCCTGTGTAGCCAAGTTTCCATTCCATGTATTACTGATATCTTATGATGTTTCTTTTTCTGTGTGACTTATTTCAGTTAGAATCATCGTACCTGAATCCACTCATTGTGCTGCTAAGGGCCTGATGACACAGATTTCATTGCTGAGTGATATTGCTTTGTAAGTAAATACCACAACTTCTTTATCCATTTTTCAATTTCTGCGATGTTGAACTTGTACTGTAAACGAGGTTCTTGTAAACAGAGCCGTTCCAAACTTTGGGGTGGCTGTGTCTTTTTGATTTTAAATTCCCTAAGCTATAGGACCATAAGTGGAAGTGCCCTAGGCTCTGTTGCTTTGTTTTTTAGATGTTTCAGGAAACACCATACACTTCTCCCGAGTGGTTGTTGGCAATTTACATCCCGCCCATCAGCATAACAAGGCTCCCAGTTCTCCATGGCCTGTCCTGCCTTTCTGGATTTTACACTTTTTTCAGATGGCCCTTTTGACCGGGGGGAATTGAGACTTCATTGTAGTGCAGATTTCCTTTGCAAGCTTGCTTGGTTGGCCAAAAAGGGCGTATGCGTTTTTTCCTGAATATATTCAGGAAAAAACGCATACGCCCTTTTTGGCCAAGTGCATCATTGTGGACGTTCTGCCTCTTTTCCTATGCTTTCAATGCAATTCCAGTCTACCTCCTGAAATCGGTTTCCTGCAATTCTGCCCCGCTTTCAAGTCCTCTTGGCAGCCTTACTTCAGTCTATTTTTGGACGATAGCTGTCATTTATAACTCTGCAGGTTTGTGAATTACAGTGCCCCTGAGCTCCTTTCTTCAACTCGCTTTCTTTTGAGCTGGCCGCAACACCGCAGGATGGCTTCAGGCCCTAATCTGGTTCCGGCACGGCACGCTGAGCCTTTGGTTATTTCCTCTTGCTGGTGGGAAATGAGAGTTAAATTTGCCCGTCCAGACACCTCCAGCTAGCCTCTCATTGGTTCTCGCTATTCCTGTTCATCTTCCGCAGAAATTGCAAACTGGGACAAACAGGAGGTTAAAGGCGCTGACTTTTCAAGTGGGGAGAGTGTTAGAAAAGCGTCTGGAATGTTGCACCCGAGTACCAGGGGAGGAAAACTGAGACATATTTGAACACGTCTCCCGTTCACATGGTTGATCATACTTGGGTTCCACATGCATGTTTTAGCTGAAGGAAGAATACCTAAAACCTGGGTAGTTGAAAGCCGTGGAATGGGTACCATGCAATATGACTTCAAAGGGTCTTCATTTGCTCACCGAACCTCTCCAATCCTATCACTGCTGCGTTTATGCCCCTGTACACATGCTTGATTCTGTTTCGGAGACATAGCAATCCATAGGTTTTAAGATACTTACTAGTCAGGTACATTCTTAGGCGTTTAATATGCGGTGTTGAGTCCATTTCGTTGAGCAAGGAGTAGCTCTTGTCTATTCCATATTTGGCTTAAGGAACTTTATCTGTGCTCATTTCAATCTCTGGTTTTATGCAGCACCCCAACTCGCCTTTCCCCTTAAGCAAACATAAGTTGGTTTTCTAAATTTGAGACCCTGTTCTGTTCTGTAATTCAGTTCCTGTGTAGCCAAGTTTCCATTCCGTGTATTACTGATATCTTATGATGTTTCTTTTTCTGTGTGACTTATTTCAGTTAGAATCATCATACCTGAATCCACTCATTGTGCTGCTAAGGGCCTGATGACACAGATTTCATTGCTGAGTGATATTGCTTTGTAAGTAAATACCACAACTTCTTTATCCATTTTTCAATTTCTGCGATGTTGAACTTGTACTGTAAACGAGGTTCTTGTAAACAGAGCCGTTCGAAACTTTGGGGTGGCTGTGTCTTTTTGATTTTAAATTCCCTAAGCTATAGGACCATAAGTGGAAGTGCCCTAGGCTCTGTTGCTTTGTTTTTTAGATGTTTCAGTAAACACCATACACTTCTCCCGAGTGTTTGTTGGCAATTTACATCCCGCCCTTCAGCATAACAAGGCTCCCAGTTCTCCATGGCCTGTCCTGCCTTTCTGGATTTTACACTTTTTTCAGATGGCCCTTTTGACCGGGGGGAAGTGAGACTTCATTGTAGTGCAGATTTCCTTTGCAAGCTTGCTTGGTTGGCCAAAAAGTGCGTATGCGTTTTTTCCTGAATATATTCAGGAAAAAACGCATACGCCCTTTTTGACCAAGTGCATCATTGTGGACGTTCTGCCTCTTTTCCTATGCTTTCAATGCAATTCCAGTCTACCTCCTGAAATCGGTTTCCTGCAATTCTGCCCCGCTTTCAAGTCCTCTTGGCAGCCTTACTTCAGTCTATTTTTGGACGATAGCTGTCATTTATAACTCTGCAGGTTTGTGAATTACAGTGCCCCTGAGCTCCTTTCTTCAACTCGCTTTCTTTTGAGCTGGCCGCAACACCGCAGGATGGCTTCAGGCCCTAATCTGGTTCCGGCACGGCACGCTGAGCCTTTGGTTATTTCCTCTTCCTGGTGGGAAATGAGAGTTAAATTTGCCCGTCCAGACACCTCCAGCTAGCCTCTCATTGGTTCTCGCTATTCCTGTTCATCTTCCGCAGAAATTGCAAACTGGGACAAACAGGAGGTTAAAGGCGCTGACTTTCCAAGTGGGGAGAGTGTTAGTAAAGCGTCTGGAATGTTGCACCCGAGTACCAGGGTACAAAAACTGAGACATATTTGAACACGTCTCCCCATCACATGGTTGATCATACTTGGGTTCCACATGCATGTTTTAGCTGAAGGAAGAATACCTAAAACCTGGGTAGTTGAAACCCGTGGAATGGGTACCATGCAATATGACTTCAAAGGGTCTTCATTTGCTCACCGAACCTCTCCAATCCTATCACTGCTGCGTTTATGCCCCTGTACACATGCTTGATTCTGTTTCGGAGACATAGCAATCCATAGGTTTTAAGATACTTACTAGTCAGGTACATTCTTAGGCGTTTAATATGCGGTGTTGAGTCCATTTCGTTGAGCAAGGAGTAGCTCTTGTCTATTCCATATTTGGCTTAAGGAACTTTATCTGTGCTCATTTCAATCTCTGGTTTTATGCAGCACCCCAACTCACTTTTCCCCTTAAGCAAGCATAAGTTGGTTTTCTAAATTTGAGACCCTGTTCTGTTCTGTAATTCAGTTCCTGTGTAGCCAAGTTTACATTCCGTGTATTAGTGATATCTTATGATGTTTCTTTTTCTGTGTGACTTATTTCAGTTAGAATCATCGTACCTGAATCTACTCATTATGCTGCTAAGGGCCTGATGACATAGATTTCATTGCTGAGTGATACTGCATTGTACGTAAGTACCACAAGTTCTTTATCCATTTTTCACTTTCTGCGATGTTGGACTTCTACTGTAAGCGAGGTTCTTGTAAACAGAGCCGTTCGAAACTTTGGGGTGGCTGTGTCTTTTTGATTTTAAATTCCCTAAGCTATAGGACCATAAGTGGAAGTGCCCTAGGCTCTGTTGCTTTGTGTTTTAGATGTTTCAGGAAACACCATACACTTCTCCCGAGTGTTTGTTGGCAATTTACATCCCGCCCTTCAGCATAACAAGGCTCCCAGTTCTCCATGGCCTGTCCTGCCTTTCTGGATTTTACACTTTTTTCAGATGGCCCTTTTGACCGGGGGGAAGTGAGACTTCATTGTAGTGCAGATTTCCTTTGCAAGCTTGCTTGGTTGGCCAAAAAGGGCGTATGCGTTTTTTCCTGAATATATTCAGGAAAAAACGCATACGCCCTTTTTGGCCAAGTGCATCATTGTGGACGTTCTGCCTCTTTTCCTATGCTTTCAATGCAATTCCAGTCTACCTCCTGAAATCGGTTTCCTGCAATTCTGCCCCACTTTCAAGTCCTCTTGGCAGCCTTACTTCAGTCTATTTTTGGACGATAGCTGTCATTTATAACTCTGCAGGTTTGTGAATTACAGTGCCCCTGAGCTCCTTTCTTCAACTTGCTTTCTTGTGACCTGGCCGCAACACCGCAGGATGTCTTCAGGCCCTAATCTGGTTCTGGCACGGCACGCTGAGCCTTTGGTTAATTCCTCTTCCTGGTGGGAAATGAGAGTTAAATTTGCCCATCCAGACACCTCCAGCTAGTCTCTCATTGGTTCTCGCTATTCCTGTTCATCTTCCACAGAAATTGCAAACTGGGCCAAACAGGAGGTTAAAGGGACTGACTCTCCAAGTGGGGAGAGTGTTAGTAAAGCGTCTGGAATGTTGCACCCGAGTACCAGGGGAGGAAAACTGAGACATATTTGAACACGTCTCCCGATCACATGGTTGATCATACTCTAGGTCCCACATGCATGTTTTAGCTGAAGGAAGAATACCTTAAACCTGGGTAGTTGAAACCCGTGGAATGGGTACCATGCAATATGACTTCAAAGGGTCTTCATTTGCTCACCGAACCTCTCCAATCCTATCACTGCTGCGTTTATGCCCCTGTACACATGCTTGATTCTCTTTCGGAGACATAGAAATCCATAGGTTTTAAGATACTTACTAGTCAGGTACATTCTTAGGCATTTAATATGCGGTGTTGAGTCCATTTCGTTGAGCAAGGAGTAGCTCTTGTCTATTCCATATTTGGCTTAAGGAACTTTATCTGTGCTCATTTCAATCTCTGGTTTTATGCAGCACCCCAACTCACCTTTCCCCTTAAGCAAGCATAAGTTGGTTTTCTAAATTTGAGACCCTGTTCTGTTCTGTAATTCAGTTCCTGTGTAGCCAAGTTTACATTCCGTGTATTAGTGATATCTTATGATGTTTCTTTTTCTGTGTGACTTATTTCAGTTAGAATCATCGTACCTGAATCCACTCATTGTGCTGCTAAGGTCCTGATGACACAGATTTCATTGCTGAGTGATATTGCTTTGTAAGTAAATACCACAACTTTTTTATCCATTTTTCACTTTCTGCGATGTTGAACTTGTACTGTAAACGAGGTTCTTGTAAACAGAGCCGTTCCAAACTTTGGGGTGGCTGTGTCTTTTTGATTTTAAATTCCCTAAGCTATAGGACCATAAGTGGAAGTGCCCTAGGCTCTGTTGCTTTGTTTTTTAGATGTTTCAGGAAACACCATACACTTCTCCCCAGTGGTTGTTGGCAATTTACATCCCACCCATCAGCATAACAAGGCTTCCAGTTCTCCATGGCCTGTCCTGCCTTTCTGGATTTTACACTTTTTTCAGATGGCCCTTTTGACCGGGGGGAAGTGAGACTTCATTGTAGTGCAGATTTCCTTTGCAAGCTTGCTTGGTTGGCCAAAAAGGGCGTATGCGTTTTTTCCTGAATATATTCAGGAAAAAACGCATACGCCCTTTTTGGCCAAGTGCATCATTGTGGACGTTCTGCCTCTTTTCCTATGCTTTCAATGCAATTCCAGTCTACCTCCTGAAATCGGTTTCCTGCAATTCTGCCCCGCTTTCAAGTCCTCTTGGCAGCCTTACTTCAGTCTATTTTTGGACGATAGCTGTCATTTATAACTCTGCAGGTTTGTGAATTACAGTGCCCCTGAGCTCCTTTCTTCAACTCGCTTTCTTGTGACCTGGCCGCAACACCGCAGGATGGCTTCAGGCCCTAATCTGGTTCCGGCACGGATGCTGAGCCTTTGGTTATTTCCTCTTCCTGGTGGGAAATGAGAGTTAAATTTGCCCGTCCAGACACCTCCAGCTAGTCTCTCATTGGTTCTCGCTATTCCTGTTCATCTTCCGCAGAAATTGCAAACTGGGACAAACAGGAGGTTAAAGGCGCTGACTTTCCAAGTGAGGAGAGTGTTAGTAAAGCGTCTGGAATGTTGCACCCGAGTACCAGGGGAGGAAAACTGAGACACATTTGAACACGTCTCCCGTTCACATGGTTGATCATACTTGGGTTCCACATGCATGTTTTAGCTGAAGGAAGAATACCTTAAACCTGGGTAGTTGAAACCCGTGGAATGGGTACCATGCAATATGACTTCAAAGGGTCTTCATTTGCTCACCGAACCTCTCCAATCCTATCACTGCTGCGTTTATGCCCCTGTACACATGCTTGATTCTCTTTCGGAGACATAGCAATCCATAGGTTTTAAGATACTTACTAGTCAGGTACATTCTTAGGCGTTTAATATGCGGTGTTGAGTCCATTTCGTTGAGCAAGGAGTAGCTCTTGTCTATTCCATATTTGGCTTAAGGAACTTTATCTGTGCTCATTTCAATCTCTGGTTTTATGCAGCACCCCAACTCACCTTTCCCCTTAAGCAAGCATAAGTTGGTTTTCTAAATTTGAGACCCTGTTCTGTTCTGTAATTCAGTTCCTGTGTAGCCAAGTTTCCATTCCGTGTATTACTGATATCTTATGATGTTTCTTTTTCTGTGTGACTTATTTCAGTTAGAATCATCATACCTGAATCCTCTCATTGTGCTGCTAAGGGCCTGATGACACAGATTTCATTGCTGAGTGATATTGCTTTGTAAGTAAATACCACAACTTTTTTATCCATTTTTCACTTTCTGCGATGTTGAACTTGTACTGTAAACGAGGTTCTTGTAAACAGAGCCGTTCGAAACTTTGTGGTGGCTGTGTCTTTTTGATTTTAAATTCCCTAAGCTATAGGACCATAAGTGGAAGTGCCCTAGGCTCTGTTGCTTTGTTTTTTAGATGTTTCAGGAAACACCATACACTTCTCCCGAGTGGTTGTTGGCAATTTACATCCCGCCCTTCAGCATAACAAGGCTCCCAGTTCTCCATGGCCTGTCCTGCCTTTCTGGATTTTACACTTTTTTCAGATGGCCCTTTTGACCGGGGGGAAGTGAGACTTCATTGTAGTGCAGATTTCCTTTGCAAGCTTGCTTGGTTGGCCAAAAAGGGCGTATGCGTTTTTTCCTGAATATATACAGGAAAAAACGCATACGCCCTTTTTGGCCAAGTGCATCATTATGGACGTTCTGCCTCTTTTCCTATGCTTTCAATGCAATTCCAGTCTACCTCCTGAAATCGGTTTCCTGCAATTCTGCCCCGCTTTCAAGTCCTCTTGGCAGCCTTACTTCAGTCTATTTTTGGACGATAGCTGTCATTTATAACTCTGCAGGTTTGTGAATTACAGTGCCCCTGAGCTCCTTTCTTCAACTCGCTTTCTTTTGAGCTGGCCGCAACACCGCAGGATGGCTTCAGGCCCTAATCTGGTTCCGGCACGGCACGCTGAGCCTTTGGTTATTTCCTCTTCCTGGTGGGAAATGAGAGTTAAATTTGCCCGTCCAGACACCTCCAGCTAGCTTCTCATTTGTTCTCGCTATTCCTGTTCATCTTCCACAGAAATTGCAAACTGGGCCAAACAGGAGGTTAAAGGCGCTGACTTTTCAAGTGGGGAGAGTGTTAGTAAAGCGTCTGGAATGTTGCACCCGAGTACCAGGGGAGGAAAACTGAGACATATTTGAACACGTCTCCCGTTCACATGGTTGATCATACTTGGGTTCCACATGCATGTTTTAGCTGAAGGAAGAATACCTAAAACCTGGGTAGTTGAAACCCGTGGAATGGGTACCATGCAATATGACTTCAAAGGGTCTTCATTTGCTCACCGAACCTCTCCAATCCTATCACTGCTGCGTTTATGCCCCTGTACACATGCTTGATTCTGTTTCGGAGACATAGCAATCCATAGGTTTTAAGATACTTACTAGTCAGGTACATTCTTAGGCGTTTAATATGCGGTGTTGAGTCCATTTCGTTGAGCAAGGAGTAGCTCTTGTCTATTCCATATTTGGCTTAAGGAACTTTATCTGTGCTCATTTCAATCTCTGGTTTTATGCAGCACCCCAACTCACCTTTCCCCTTAAGCAAGCATAAGTTGGTTTTCTAAATTTGAGACCCTGTTCTGTTCTGTAATTCAGTTCCTGTGTAGCCAAGTTTCCATTCCGTGTATTACTGATATCTTATGATGTTTCTTTTTCTGTGTGACTTATTTCAGTTAGAATCATCATACCTGAATCCACTCATTGTGCTGCTAAGGTCCTGATGACACAGATTTCATTGCTGAGTGATATTGCTTTGTAAGTAAATACCACAACTTCTTTATCCATTTTTCAATTTCTGCGATGTTGAACTTGTACTGTAAACGAGGTTCTTGTAAACAGAGCCGTTCCAAACTTTGGGGTGGCTGTGTCTTTTTGATTTTAAATTCCCTAAGCTATAGGACCATAAGTGGAAGTGCCCTAGGCTCTGTTGCTTTGTTTTTTAGATGTTTCAGGAAACACCATACACTTCTCCCGAGTGGTTGTTGGCAATTTACATCCCGCCCATCAGCATAACAAGGCTCCCAGTTCTCCATGGCCTGTCCTGCCTTTCTGGATTTTACACTTTTTTCAGATGGCCCTTTTGACCGGGGGGAAGTGAGACTTCATTGTAGTGCAGATTTCCTTTGCAAGCTTGCTTGGTTGGCCAAAAAGGGCGTATGCGTTTTTTCCTGAATATATTCAGGAAAAAACGCATACGCCCTTTTTGGCCAAGTGCATCATTGTGGACGTTCTGCCTCTTTTCCTATGCTTGCAATGCAATTCCAGTCTACCTCCTGAAATCGGTTTCCTGCAATTCTGCCCCGCTTTCAAGTCCTCTTGGCAGCCTTACTTCAGTCTATTTTTGGACGATAGCTGTCATTTATAACTCTGCAGGTTTGTGAATTACAGTGCCCCTGAGCTCCTTTCTTCAACTCGCTTTCTTGTGACCTGGCCGCAACACCGCAGGATGTCTTCAGGCCCTAATCTGGTTCTGGCACGGCACGCTGAGCCTTTGGTTAATTCCTCTTCCTGGTGGGAAATGAGAGTTAAATTTGCCCATCCAGACACCTCCAGCTAGTCTCTCATTGGTTCTCGCTATTCCTGTTCATCTTCCACAGAAATTGCAAACTGGGCCAAACAGGAGGTTAAAGGGACTGACTCTCCAAGTGGGGAGAGTGTTAGTAAAGCGTCTGGAATGTTGCACCCGAGTACCAGGGTATGAAAACTGAGACATATTTGAACACGTCTCCCGATGACATGGTTGATCATACTCTAGGTTCCACATGCATGTTTTAGCTGAAGGAAGAATACCTTAAACCTGGGTAGTTGAAACCCGTGGAATGGGTACCATGCAATATGACTTCAAAGGGTCTTCATTTGCTCACCGAACCTCTCCAATCCTATCACTGCTGCGTTTATGCCCCTGTACACATGCTTGATTCTCTTTCGGAGACATAGCAATCCATAGGTTTTAAGATACTTACTAGTCAGGTACATTCTTAGGCATTTAATATGCGGTGTTGAGTCCATTTCGTTGAGCAAGGAGTAGCTCTTGTCTATTCCATATTTGGCTTAAGGAACTTTATCTGTGCTCATTTCAATCTCTGGTTTTATGCAGCACCCCAACTCACCTTTACCCTTAAGCAAGCATAAGTTGGTTTTCTAAATTTGAGACCCTGTTCTGTTCTGTAATTCAGTTCCTGTGTAGCCAAGTTTACATTCCGTGTATTAGTGATATCTTATGATGTTTCTTTTTCTGTGTGACTTATTTCAGTTAGAATCATCATACCTGAATCCACTCATTATGCTGCTACGGGCCTGATGACAGATTTCATTGCTGAGTGATACTGCATTGTACGTAAGTACCACAAGTTCTTTATCCATTTTTCACTTTCTGCGATGTTGAACTTGTACTGTAAACGAGGTTCTTGTAAACAGAGCCGTTCGAAACGTTGGGGTGGCTGTGTCTTTTTGATTTTAAATTCCCTAAGCTATAGTACCATAAGTGGAAGTGCCCTAGGCTCTGTTGCTTTGTTTTCTAGATGTTTCAGGAAACACCATACACTTCTCCCGAGTGGTTGTTGGCAATTTACATCCCGCCCATCAGCATAACAAGGCTCCCAGTTCTCCATGGCCTGTCCTGCCTTTCTGGATTTTACACTTTTTTCAGATGGCCCTTTTGACCGGGGGGAAGTGAGACTTCATTGTAGTGCAGATTTCCTTTGCAAGCTTGCTTGGTTGGCCAAAAAGGGCGTATGCGTTTTTTCCTGAATATATTCAGGAAAAAACGCATACGCCCTTTTTGGCCAAGTGCATCATTGTGGACGTTCTGCCTCTTTTCCTATGCTTTCAATGCAATTCCAGTCTACCTCCTGAAATCGGTTTCCTGCAATTCTGCCCCGCTTTCAAGTCCTCTTGGCAGCCTTACTTCAGTCTAGTTTTGGACGATAGCTGTCATTTATAACTCTGCAGGTTTGTGAATTACAGTGCCCCTGAGCTCCTTTCTTCAACTCGCTTTCTTGTGACCTGGCCGCAACACCGCAGGATGGCTTCAGACCCTAATCTGGTTCCGGCACGGCATGCTGAGCCTTTGGTTATTTCCTCTTCCTGGTGGGAAATGAGAGTTAAATTTGCCCGTCCAGACACCTCCAGCTAGTCTCTCATTGGTTCTCGCTATTCCTGTTCATCTTCCGCAGAAATTGCAAACTGGGCCAAACAGGAGGTTAAAGGCGCTGACTTTCCAAGTGGGGAGAGTGTTAGTAAAGCGTCTGGAATGTTGCACCCGAGTACCAGGGGAGGAAAACTGAGACATATTTGAACACGTCTCCCGTTCACATGGTTGATCATACTTGGGTTCCACATGCATGTTTTAGCTGAAGGAAGAATACCTTAAACCTGGAGAGTTGAGACCCGTGTAATGGGTACCATGCAATATGACTTCAAAGGGTCTTCATTTGCTCACCGAACCTCTCCAATCCTATCACTGCTGCGTTCATGCCCCTGTACACATGCTTGATTCTCTTTCGGAGACATAGCAATCCATAGGTTTTAAGATACTTACTAGTCAGGTACATTCTTAGGCGTTTAATATGCGGTGTTGAGTCCATTTCGTTGAGCAAGGAGTAGCTCTTGTCTATTCCATATTTGGCTTAAGGAACTTTATCTGTGCTCATTTCAATCTCTGGTTTTATGCAGCACCCCAACTCACCTTTCCCCTTAAGCAAGCATAAGTTGGTTTTCTAAATTTGAGACCCCGTTCTGTTCTGTAATTCAGTTCCTGTGTAGCCAAGTTTACATTCCATGTATTACTGATATCTTATGATGTTTCTTTTTCTGTGTGACTTATTTCAGTTAGAATCATCATACCTGAATCCACTCATTGTTCTGCTAAGGGCCTGATGACATACATTTCATTGCTGAGTGATATTGCTTTGTAAGTAAATACCACAACTTCTTTATCCATTTTTCACTTTCTGCGATGTTGAACTTGTACTGTAAACGAGGTTCTTGTAAACAGAGGCGTCCCAAAATTTGGGGTGGCTGTGTCTTTTTGATTTTAATTTCCCTAAGCTATAGGACCATAAGTGGCAGTGCCCTAGGCTCTGTTGCTTTGTTTTTTAGATGTTTCAGGAAACACCATACACTTCTCCCGAATGTCTGTTGGCAATTTACATCCCGCCCATCAGCATAACAAGGCTCCCAGTTCTCCATGGCCTGTCGTGCCTTTCTGGATTTTACACTTTTTTCAGATTGCCCTTTTGACCGGGGGGAAGTGAGACTTCATTGTAGTGCAGATTTCCTTTGCAAGCTTGCTTGGTTGGCCAAAAAGTGCGTATGCGTTTTTTCCTGAATATATTCAGGAAAAAACGCATACGCCCTTTTTGGCCAAGTGCATCATTGTGGACGTTCTGCCTCTTTTCCTATGCTTTCAATGCAATACCAGTCTACCTCCTGAAATCGGTTTCCTGCAATTCTGCCCCTCTTTCAAGTCCTTTTGGCAGCCTTACTTCAGTCTATTTTTGGACGATAGCTGTCATTTATAACTCTGCAGGTTTGTGAATTACAGTGCCCCTGAGCTCCTTTCTTCAACTCGCTTTCTTGTGACCTGGCCGCAACACCGCAGGATGGCTTCAGGCCCTAATCTGGTTCCGGCACGGCACGCTGAGCCTTTGGTTATTTCCTCTTCCTGGTGGGAAATGAGAGTTAAATTTGCCCGTCCAGACACCTCCAGCTAGTCTCTCATTGGTTCTCGCTATTCCTGTTCATCTTCCAAGAAATTGCAAACTGGGCCAAACAGGAGGTTAAAGGCGCTGACTCTCCAAGTGGGGAGACTGTTAGTAAAGCGTCTGGAATGTTGCACCCGAGTACCAGGGGAGGAAAACTGAGACATATTTGAACACGTCTCCCGTTCACATGGTTGATCATACTTGGGTTCCACATGCATCTTTTAGCTGAAGGAAGAATACCTTAAACCTGGGTATTTGAAACCCGTGGAATGGGTACCATGCAATATGACTTCAAAGGGTCTTCATTTGCTCACCGAACCTCTCCAATCCTATCACTGCTGCGTTTATGCCCCTGTACACATGCTTGATTCTCTTTCGGAGACATAGCAATCCATAGGTTTTAAGATACTTACTAGTCAGGTACATTCTTAGGCGTTTAATATGCGGTGTTGAGTCCATTTCGTTGAGCAAGGAGTAGCTCTTGTCTATTCCATATTTGGCTTAAGGAACTTTATCTGTGCTCATTTCAATCTCTGGTTTTATGCAGCACCCCAACTCACCTTTCCCCTTAAGCAAGCATAAGTTGGTTTTCTAAATTTGAGACCCTGTTCTGTTCTGTAATTCAGTTCCTGTGTAGCCAAGTTTACATTCCGTGTATTACTGATATCTTATGATGTTTCTTTTTCTGTGTGACTTATTTGAGTTAGAATCATCATACCTGAATCCACTCATTGTGCTGCTAAGGGCCTGATGACACAGATTTCATTGCTGAGTGATATTGCTTTGTAAGTAAATACCACAACTTCTTTATCCATTTTTCACTTTCTGCGATGTTGAACTTGTACTGTAAACGAGGTTCTTGTAAACAGAGCCGTTCCAAACTTTGGGGTGGCTGTGTCTTTTTGATTTTAAATTCCCTAAGCTATAGGACCATAAGTGGAAGTGCCCTAGGCTCTGTTGCTTTGTATTTTAGATGTTTCAAGAAACACCATACACTTCTCCCGAGTGGTTGTTGGCAATTTACATCCCGCCCATCAGCATAACAAGGCTCCCAGTTCTCCATGGCCTGTCCTGCCTTTCTGGATTTTACACTTTTTTCAGATGGCCCTTTTGACCAGGGGGAAGTGAGACTTCATTGTAGTGCAGATTTCCTTTGCAAGCTTGCTTGGTTGGCCAAAAAGGGCGTATGCGTTTTTTCCTGAATATATTCAGGAAAAAACGCATACGCCCTTTTTGGCCAAGTGCATCATTGTGGACGTTCTGCCTCTTTTCCTATGCTTTCAATGCAATTCCAGTCTACCTCCTGAAATCGGTTTCCTGCAATTCTGCCCCGCTTTCAAGTCCTCTTGGCAGCCTTACTTCAGTCTATTTTTGGACGATAGCTGTCATTTATAACTCTGCAGGTTTGTGAATTACAGTGCTCCTGAGCTCCTTTCTTTAACTCGCTTTCTTGTGACCTGGCCGCAACACCGCAGGATGTCTTCAGGCCCTAATCTGGTTCTGGCACGGCACGCTGAGCCTTTGGTTAATTCCTCTTCCTGGTGGGAAATGAGAGTTAAATTTGCCCATCCAGACACCTCCAGCTAGTCTCTCATTGATTCTCGCTATTCCTGTTCATCTTCCACAGAAATTGCAAACTGGGCCAAACAGGAGGTTAAAGGGACTGACTCTCCAAGTGGGGAGAGTGTTAGTAAAGTGTCTGGAATGTTGCACCCGAGTACCAGGGTACGAAAACTGAGACATATTTGAACACGTCTCCCGATCACATGGTTGATCATACTCTAGGTTCCACATGCATGTTTTAGCTGAAGGAAGAATACCTTAAACCTGGGTAGTTGAAACCCGTGGAATGGGTACCATGCAATATGACTTCAAAGGGTCTTCATTTGCTCACCGAACCTCTCCAATCCTATCACTGCTGCGTTTATGCCCCTGTACACATGCTTGATTCTCTTTCGGAGACATAGCAATCCATAGGTTTTAAGATACTTACTAGTCAGGTACATTCTTAGGCATTTAATATGCGGTGTTGAGTCCATTTCGTTGAGCAAGGAGTAGCTCTTGTCTATTCCATATTTGGCTTAAGGAACTTTATCTGTGCTCATTTCAATCTCTGGTTTTATGCAGCACCCCAACTCACCTTTCCCCTTAAGCAAGCATAAGTTGGTTTTCTAAATTTGAGACCCTGTTCTGTTCTGTAATTCAGTTCCTGTGTAGCCAAGTTTACATTCCGTGTATTAGTGATATCTTATGATGTTTCTTTTTCTGTGTGACTTATTTCAGTTAGAATCATCGTACCTGAATCCACTCATTATGCTGCTACGGGCCTGATGACATAGATTTCATTGCTGAGTGATACTGCATTGTACGTAAGTACCACAAGTTCTTTATCCATTTTTCACTTTCTGTGATATTGAACTTGTACGGAAAACGAGGTTCTTGTAAACGGAGGCGTCCCAAACTTTGGGGTGGCTGTGTCTTTTTGATTTTAATTTCCCTAAGCTATAGGACCATAAGTGGAAGTGCCCTAGGCTCTGTTGCTTTGTTTTTTAGATGTTTCAGGAAACACCATACACTTCTCCCGAGTGGTTGTTGGCAATTTACATCCCGCCCATCAGCATAACAAGGCTCCCAGTTCTCCATGTCCTGTCCTGCCTTTCTGGATTTTACACTTTTTTCAGATGGCCCTTTTGACCGGGGGGAAGTGAGACTTCATTGTAGTGCAGATTTCCTTTGCAAGCTTGCTTGGTTGGCCAAAAAGGGCGTATGCGTTTTTTCCTGAATATATTCAGGAAAAAACGCATACGCCCTTTATGGCCAAGTGCATCATTGTGGACGTTCTGCCTCTTTTCCTATGCTTTCAATGCAATTCCAGTCTACCTCCTGAAATCGGTTTCCTGCAATTCTGCCCCGCTTTCAAGTCCTCTTGGCAGCCTTACTTCAGTCTATTTTTGGACGATAGCTGTCATTTATAACTCTGCAGGTTTGTGAATTACAGTGCCCCTGAGCTCCTTTCTTCAACTCGCTTTCTTGTGACCTGGCCGCAACACCGCAGGATGGCTTCAGGCCCTAATCTGGTTCTGGCATGGCACGCTGAGCCTTTGGTTAATTTCTCTTCCTGGTGGGAAATGAGAGTTAAATTTGCCCATCCAGACACCTCCAGCTAGTCTCTCATTGGTTCTCGCTATTCCTGTTCATCTTCCACAGAAATTGCAAACTGGGCCAAACAGGAGGTTAAAGGGACTGACTCTCCAAGTGGGGAGAGTGTTAGTAAAGCGTCTGGAATGTTGCACCCGAGTACCAGGGGAGGAAAACTGAGACATATTTGAACATGTCTCCCGATCTCATGGTTGATCATACTCTGGGTTCCACATGCATGTTTTAGCTGAAGGACGAATACCTAAAATCTGCGTAGTTGAAACCCGTGGAATGAGTACCATGCCATATGACTTCAAAGGGTTTTCATTTGCTCACTGAACCTCTCCAATCCTATCACTGCTGCGTTTATGCCCCTGTACACATGCTTGATTCTCTTTCGGAGACATAGCAATCTATAGGTTTTAAGATACTTACTAGTCAGGTACATTCTTAGGCGTTTAATATGCGGTGTTGCGTCCATTTCGTTGAGCAAGGAATAGCTCTTGTCTATTCCATATTTGGCTTAAGGAACTTTGTGCTCATTTCAATCTCTGGTTTTATGCAGCACCCCAACTCACCTTTCCCCTTAAGCAAGCATAAGTTGGTTTTCTAAATTTGAGACCCTGTTCTGTTCTGTAATTCAGTTCCTGTGTAGCCAAGTTTACATTCCGTGTATTACTGATATCTTATGATGTTTCTTTTTCTGTGTGACTTATTTCAGTTAGAATCATCATACCTGAATCCACTCATTGTGCTGCTAAGGGCCTGATGACACAGATTTCATTGCTGAGTGATATTGCTTTGTAAGTAAATACCACAACTTCTTTATCCATTTTTCACTTTCTGCGATGTTGAACTTGTACTGTAAACGAGGTTCTTGTAAACAGAGGCATCCCAAACTTTGGGGTGGCTGTGTCTTTTTGATTTTAATTTCCCTAAGCTATAGGACCATAAGTGGCAGTGCCCTAGCCTCTGTTGCTTTGTTTTTTAGATGTTTCAGGAAACACCATACACTTCTCCCAAGTGTCTGTTGGCAATTTACATCCCGCCCATCAGCATAACAAGGCTCCCAGTTCTCCATGGCCTGTCCTGCCTTTCTGGATTTTACACTGTTTTCAGATGGCCCTTTTGACCGGGGGGAAGTGAGACTTCATTGTAGTGCAGATTTCCTTTGCAAGCTTGCTTGGTTGGCCAAAAAGGGCGTATGCGTTTTTTCCTGAATATATTCAGGAAAAAACGCATACGCCCTTTTTGGCCAAGTGCATCATTGTGGACGTTCTGCCTCTTTTCCTATGCTTTCAATGCAATTCCAGTCTACCTCCTGAAATCGGTTTCCTGCAATTCTGCCCCGCTTTCAAGTCCTCTTGGCAGCCTTACTTCAGTCTATTTTTGGACGATAGCTGTCATTTATAACTCTGCAGGTTTGTGAATTACAGTGCCCCTGAGCTCCTTTCTTCAACTCGCTTTCTTTTGAGCTGGACGCAACACCGCAGGATGGCTTCAGGCCCTAAACTGGTTCCGGTACGGCACGCTGAGCCTTTGGTTATTTCCTCTTCCTGGTGGGAAATGAGAGTTAAATTTGCCCGTCCAGACACCTCCAGCTAGTCTCTCATTGGTTTTCGCAATTCCTGTTCATCTTCCGCAGAAATTGCAAACTGGGCCAAACAGGAGTTTAAAGACGCTGACTTTCCAAGTGGGGAGAGTGTTAGTAAAGCGTCTGGAATGTTGCACCCGAGTACCAGGGGAGGAAAACTGAGACATATTTGAACACGTCTCCCGTTCACATGGTTGATCATACTTGGGTTCCACATGCATGTTTTAGCTGAAGGAAGAATACCTTAAACCTGGGTAGTTGAAACCCGTGGAATGGGTACCATGCAATATGCCTTCAAAGGGTCTTCATTTGCTCACCGAACCTCTCCAATCCTATCAGTGCTGCGTTTATACCCCTGTACACATGCTTGATTCTGTTTCGGAGACATAGCAATCCATAGGTTTTAAGATACTTACTAGTCAGGTACATTCTTAGGCGTTTAATATGCGGTGTTGAGTCCATTTCGTTGAGCAAGGAGTAGCTCTTGTCTATTCCATATTTGGCTTAAGGAACTTTATCTGTGCTCATTTCAATCTCTGGTTTTATGCAGCACCCCAACTCACCTTTCCCCTTAAGCAAGCATAAGTTGGTTTTCTAAATTTGAGACCCTGTTCTGTTCTGTAATTCAGTTCCTGTGTAGCCAAGTTTCCATTCCGTGTATTACTGATATCTTATGATGTTTCTTTTTCTGTGTGACTTATTTCAGTTAGAATCATCATACCTGAATCCACTCATTGTGCTGCTAAGGGCCTGATGACACAGATTTCATTGCTGAGTGATATTGCTTTGTAAGTAAATACCACAACTTTTTTATCCATTTTTCACTTTCTGCGATGTTGAACTTGTACTGTAAACGAGGTTCTTGTAAACAGAGCCGTTCCAAACTTTGGGGTGGCTGTGTCTTTTTGATTTTAATTTCCCTAAGCTATAGGACCATAAGTGGAAGTGCCCTAGGCTCTGTTGCTTTGTTTTTTAGATGTTTCAGGAAACACCATACACTTCTCCCGAGTGGTTGTTGGCAATTTACATCCCGCCCATCAGCATAACAAGGCTCCCAGTTCTCCATGGCCTGTCCTGCCTTTCTGGATTTTACACTTTTTTCAGATGGCCCTTTTGACCGGGGGGAAGTGAGACTTCATTGTAGTGCAGATTTCCTTTGCAAGCTTGCTTGGTTGGCCAAAAAGGGCGTATGCGTTTTTTCCTGAATATATTCAGGAAAAAACGCATACGCCCTTTTTGGCCAAGTGCATCATTGTGGACGTTCTGCCTCTTTTCCTATGCTTGCAATGCAATTCCAGTCTACCTCCTGAAATCGGTTTCCTGCAATTCTGCCCCGCTTTCAAGTCCTCTTGGCAGCCTTACTTCAGTCTATTTTTGGACGATAGCTGTCATTTATAACTCTGCAGGTTTGTGAATTACAGTGCCCCTGAGCTCCTTTCTTCAACTCGCTTTCTTGTGACCTGGCCGCAACACCGCAGGATGTCTTCAGGCCCTAATCTGGTTCTGGCACGGCACGCTGAGCCTTAGGTTAATTCCTCTTCCTGGTGGGAAATGAGAGTTAAATTTGCCCATCCAGACACCTCCAGCTAGTCTCTCATTGGTTCTCGCTATTCCTGTTCATCTTCCACAGAAATTGCAAACTGGGCCAAACAGGAGGTTAAAGGGACTGACTCTCCAAGTGGGGAGAGTGTTAGTAAAGCGTCTGGAATGTTGCACCCGAGTACCAGGGTACGAAAACTGAGACATATTTGAACACGTCTCCCGATCACATGGTTGATCATACTCTAGGTTCCACATGCATGTTTTAGCTGAAGGAAGAATACCTTAAACCTGGGTAGTTGAAACCCGTGGAATGGGTACCATGCAATATGACTTCAAAGGGTCTTCATTTGCTCACCGAACCTCTCCAATCCTATCACTGCTGCGTTTATGCCCCTGTACACATGCTTGATTCTCTTTCGGAGACATAGCAATCCATAGGTTTTAAGATACTTACTAGTCAGGTACATTCTTAGGCATTTAATATGCGGTGTTGAGTCCATTTCGTTGAGCAAGGAGTAGCTCTTGTCTATTCCATATTTGGCTTAAGGAACTTTATCTGTGCTCATTTCAATCTCTGGTTTTATGCAGCACCCCAACTCACCTTTACCCTTAAGCAAGCATAAGTTGGTTTTCTAAATTTGAGACCCTGTTCTGTTCTGTAATTCAGTTCCTGTGTAGCCAAGTTTCCATTCCGTGTATTAGTGATATCTTATGATGTTTCTTTTTCTGTGTGACTTATTTCAGTTAGAATCATCGTACCTGAATCCACTCATTATGCTGCTACGGGCCTGATGACATAGATTTCATTGCTGAGTGATACTGCATTGTACGTAAGTACCACAAGTTCTTTATCCATTTTTCACTTTCTGCGATGTTGAACTTGTACTGTAAACGAGGTTCTTGTAAACAGAGCCGTTCCAAACTTTGGGGTGGCTGTGTCTTTTTGATTTTAATTTCCCTAAGCTATAGGACCATAAGTGGAAGTGCCCTAGGCTCTGTTGCTTTGTTTTTTAGATGTTTCAGGAAACACCATACACTTCTCCCGAGTGGTTGTTGGCAATTTACATCCCGCCCATCAGCATAACAAGGCTCCCAGTTCTCCATGGCCTGTCCTGCCTTTCTGGATTTTACACTTTTTTCAGATGGCCCTTTTGACCGGGGGGAAGTGAGACTTCATTGTAGTGCAGATTTCCTTTGCAAGCTTGCTTGGTTGGCCAAAAAGGGCGTATGCGTTTTTTCCTGAATATATTCAGGAAAAAACGCATACGCCCTTTTTGGCCAAGTGCATCATTGTGGACGTTCTGCCTCTTTTCCTATGCTTTCAATGCAATTCCAGTCTACCTCCTGAAATCGGTTTCCTGCAATTCTGCCCCGCTTTCAAGTCCTCTTGGCAGCCTTACTTCAGTCTATTTTTGGACGATAGCTGTCATTTATAACTCTGCAGGTTTGTGAATTACAGTGCCCCTGAGCTCCTTTCTTCAACTCGCTTTCTTGTGACCTGGCCGCAACACCGCAGGATGTCTTCAGGCCCTAATCTGGTTCCGGAACGGCATGCTGAGCCTTTGGTTATTTCCTCTTCCTGGTGGGAAATGAGAGTTAAATTTGCCCGTCCAGACACCTCCAGCTAGTCTCTCATTGGTTCTCGCTATTCCTGTTCATCTTCCGCAGAAATTGCAAACTGGGCCAAACAGGAGGTTAAAGGCACTGACTTTCCAAGTGGGGAGAGTGTTAGTAAAGCGTCTGGAATGTTGCACCCGAGTACCAGGGGAGGAAAACTGAGACATATTTGAACACGTCTCCCGTTCACATGGTTGATCATACTTGGGTTCCACATGCATGTTTTAGCTGAAGGAAGAATACCTTAAACCTGTGTATTTGAAACCCGTGGAATGGGTACCATGCAATATGACTTCAAAGGGTCTTC
Source organism: Delphinus delphis (assembly GCF_949987515.2). Taxonomy (NCBI): domain Eukaryota; kingdom Metazoa; phylum Chordata; class Mammalia; order Artiodactyla; family Delphinidae; genus Delphinus; species Delphinus delphis. The sequence continues at coordinate 405,585 of NW_027192830.1, forward strand.
ATTTGCTCACCGAACCTCTCCAATCCTATCACTGCTGCGTTTATACCCCTGTACACATGCTTGATTCTGTTTCGGAGACATAGCAATCCATAGGTTTTAAGATACTTACTAGTCAGGTACATTCTTAGGCGTTTAATATGCGGTGTTGAGTCCATTTCGTTGAGCAAGGAGTAGCTCTTGTCTATTCCATATTTGGCTTAAGGAACTTTATCTGTGCTCATTTCAATCTCTGGTTTTATGCAGCACCCCAACTCACCTTTACCCTTAAGCAAGCATAAGTTGGTTTTCTAAATTTGAGACCCTGTTCTGTTCTGTAATTCAGTTCCTGTGTAGCCAAGTTTCCATTCCGTGTATTACTGACATCTTATGATGTTTCTTTTTCTGTGTGACTTATTTCAGTTAGAATCATCATACCTGAATCCACTCATTGTGCTGCTAGGTCCTGATGACACAGATTTCATTGCTGAGTGATATTGCTTTGTAAGTAAATACCACAACTTCTTTATCCATTTTTCAATTTCTGCGATGTTGAACTTCTACTGTAAACGAGGTTCTTGTAAACAGAGCCGTTCCAAACTTTGGGGTGGCTGTGTCTTTTTGATTTTAAATTCCCTAAGCTATAGGACCATAAGTGGAAGTGCCCTAGGCTCTGTTGCTTTGTTTTTTAGATGTTTCAGGAAACACCATACACTTCTCCCGAGTGGTTGTTGGCAATTTACATCCCGCCCTTCAGCATAACAAGGCTCCCAGTTCTCCATGGCCTGTCCTGCCTTTCTGGATTTTACACTTTTTTCAGATGGCCCTTTTGACCGGGGGGAAGTGAGACTTCATTGTAGTGCAGATTTCCTTTGCAAGCTTGCTTGGTTGGCCAAAAAGGGCGTATGCGTTTTTTCCTGAATATATTCAGGAAAAAACGCATACGCCCTTTTTGGCCAAGTGCATCATTGTGGACGTTCTGCCTCTTTTCCTATTCTTTCAATGCAATTCCAGTCTACCTCCTGAAATCGGTTTCCTGCAATTCTGCCCCGCTTTCAAGTCCTCTTGGCAGCCTTACTTCAGTCTATTTTTGGACGATAGCTGTCATTTATAACTCTGCAGGTTTGTGAATTACAGTGCCCCTGAGCTCCTTTCTTCAACTCGCTTTCTTGTGACCTGGCCGCAACACCGCAGGATGTCTTCAGGCCCTAATCTGGTTCTGGCACGGCACGCTGAGCCTTAGGTTAATTCCTCTTCCTGGTGGGAAATGAGAGTTAAATTTGCCCATCCAGACACCTCCAGCTAGTCTCTCATTGGTTCTCGCTATTCCTGTTCATCTTCCACAGAAATTGCAAACTGGGCCAAACAGGAGGTTAAAGGGACTGACTCTCCAAGTGGGGAGAGTGTTAGTAAAGCGTCTGGAATGTTGCACCCGAGTACCAGGGTACGAAAACTGAGACATATTTGAACACGTCTCCCGATCACATGGTTGATCATACTCTAGGTTCCACATGCATGTTTTAGCTGAAGGAAGAATACCTTAAACCTGGGTAGTTGAAACCCGTGGAATGGGTACCATGCAATATGACTTCAAAGGGTCTTCATTTGCTCACCGAACCTCTCCAATCCTATCACTGCTGCGTTTATGCCCCTGTACACATGCTTGATTCTCTTTCGGAGACATAGCAATCCATAGGTTTTAAGATACTTACAAGTCAGGTACATTCTTAGGCATTTAATATGCGGTGTTGAGTCCATTTCGTTGAGCAAGGAGTAGCTCTTGTCTATTCCATATTTGGCTTAAGGAACTTTATCTGTGCTCATTTCAATCTCTGGTTTTATGCAGCACCCCAACTCACCTTTACCCTTAAGCAAGCATAAGTTGGTTTTCTAAATTTGAGACCCTGTTCTGTTCTGTAATTCAGTTCCTGTGTAGCCAAGTTCCCATTCCGTGTATTAGTGATATCTTATGATGTTTCTTTTTCTGTGTGACTTATTTCAGTTAGAATCATCGTACCTGAATCCACTCATTATGCTGCTACGGGCCTGATGACATAGATTTCATTGCTGAGTGATACTGCATTGTACGTAAGTACCACAAGTTCTTTATCCATTTTTCACTTTCTGCGATGTTGAACTTGTACTGTAAACGAGGTTCTTGTAAACAGAGCCGTTCCAAACTTTGGGGTGGCTGTGTCTTTTTGATTTTAATTTCCCTAAGCTATAGGACCATAAGTGGAAGTGCCCTAGGCTCTGTTGCTTTGTTTTTTAGATGTTTCAGGAAACACCATACACTTCTCCCGAGTGGTTGTTGGCAATTTACATCCCGCCCTTCAGCATAACAAGGCTCCCAGTTCTCCATGGCCTGTCCTGCCTTTCTGGATTTTACACTTTTTTCAGATGGCCCTTTTGACCGGGGGGAAGTGAGACTTCATTGTAGTGCAGATTTCCTTTGCAAGCTTGCTTGGTTGGCCAAAAAGGGCGTATGCGTTTTTTCCTGAATATATTCAGGAAAAAACGCATACGCCCTTTTTGGCCAAGTGCATCATTGTGGACGTTCTGCCTCTTTTCCTATGCTTGCAATGCAATTCCAGTCTACCTCCTGAAATCGGTTTCCTGCAATTCTGCCCCGCTTTCAAGTCCTCTTGGCAGCCTTACTTCAGTCTATTTTTGGACGATAGCTGTCATTTATAACTCTGCAGGTTTGTGAATTACAGTGCCCCTGAGCTCCTTTCTTCAACTCGCTTTCTTGTGACCTGGCCGCAACACCGCAGGATGTCTTCAGGCCCTAATCTGGTTCTGGCACGGCACGCTGAGCCTTAGGTTAATTCCTCTTCCTGGTGGGAAATGAGAGTTAAATTTGCCCATCCAGACACCTCCAGCTAGTCTCTCATTGGTTCTCGCTATTCCTGTTCATCTTCCACAGAAATTGCAAACTGGGCCAAACAGGAGGTTAAAGGGACTGACTCTCCAAGTGGGGAGAGTGTTAGTAAAGCGTCTGGAATGTTGCACCCGAGTACCAGGGTACGAAAACTGAGACATATTTGAACACGTCTCCCAATCACATGGTTGATCATACTCTAGGTTCCACATGCATGTTTTAGCTGAAGGAAGAATACCTTAAACCTGGGTAGTTGAAACCCGTGGAATGGGTACCATGCAATATGACTTCAAAGGGTTTTCATTTGCTCACCGAACCTCTCCAATCCTATCACTGCTGCGTTTATGCCCCTGTACACATGCTTGATTCTCTTTCGGAGACATAGCAATCCATAGGTTTTAAGATACTTACTAGTCAGGTACATTCTTAGGCATTTAATATGCGGTGTTGAGTCCATTTCGTTGAGCAAGGAGTAGCTCTTGTCTATTCCATATTTGGCTTAAGGAACTTTATCTGTGCTCATTTCAATCTCTGGTTTTATGCAGCACCCCAACTCACCTTTACCCTTAAGCAAGCATAAGTTGGTTTTCTAAATTTGAGACCCTGTTCTGTTCTGTAATTCAGTTCCTGTGTAGCCAAGTTTCCATTCCGTGTATTAGTGATATCTTATGATGTTTCTTTTTCTGTGTGACTTATTTCAGTTAGAATCATCGTACCTGAATCCACTCATTATGCTGCTACGGGCCTGATGACATAGATTTCATTGCTGAGTGATACTGCATTGTACGTAAGTACCACAAGTTCTTTATCCATTTTTCACTTTCTGCGATGTTGAACTTGTACTGTAAACGAGGTTCTTGTAAACAGAGCCGTTCCAAACTTTGGGGTGGCTGTGTCTTTTTGATTTTAATTTCCCTAAGCTATAGGACCATAAGTGGAAGTGCCCTAGGCTCTGTTGCTTTGTTTTTTAGATGTTTCAGGAAACACCATACACTTCTCCCGAGTGGTTGTTGGCAATTTACATCCCGCCCATCAGCATAACAAGGCTCCCAGTTCTCCATGGCCTGTCCTGCCTTTCTGGATTTTACACTTTTTTCAGATGGCCCTTTTGACCGGGGGGAAGTGAGACTTCATTGTAGTGCAGATTTCCTTTGCAAGCTTGCTTGGTTGGCCAAAAAGGGCGTATGCGTTTTTTCCTGAATATATTCAGGAAAAAACGCATACGCCCTTTTTGGCCAAGTGCATCATTGTGGACGTTCTGCCTCTTTTCCTATGCTTTCAATGCAATTCCAGTCTACCTCCTGAAATCGGTTTCCTGCAATTCTGCCCCGCTTTCAAGTCCTCTTGGCAGCCTTACTTCAGTCTATTTTTGGACGATAGCTGTCATTTATAACTCTGCAGGTTTGTGAATTACAGTGCCCCTGAGCTCCTTTCTTCAACTCGCTTTCTTTTGAGCTGGCCGCAACACCGCAGGATGGCTTCAGGCCCTAATCTGGTTCCGGCACGGCACGCTGAGCCTTTGGTTATTTCCTCTTCCTGGTGGGAAATGAGAGTTAAATTTGCCCGTCCAGACACCTCCAGCTAGCCCCTCATTGGTTCTCGCTATTCCTGTTCATCTTCCGCAGAAATTGCAAACTGGGACAAACAGGAGGTTAAAGGTGCTGACTTTCCAAGTGGGGAGAGTGTTAGTAAAGCGTCTGGAATGTTGCACCCGAGTACCAGGGTACGAAAACTGAGACATATTTGAACACGTCTCCCGTTCACATGGTTGATCATACTTGGGTTCCACATGCATGTTTTAGCTGAAGGAAGAATACCTAAAACCTGGGTAGTTGAAACCCGTGGAATGGGTACCATGCAATATGACTTCAAAGGGTCTTCATTTGCTCACCGAACCTCTCCAATCCTATCACTGCTGCGTTTATGCCCCTGTACACATGCTTGATTCTGTTTCGGAGACATAGCAATCCATAGGTTTTAAGATACTTACTAGTCAGGTACATTCTTAGGCGTTTAATATGCGGTGTTGAGTCCATTTCGTTGAGCAAGGAGTAGCTCTTGTCTATTCCATATTTGGCTTAAGGAACTTTATCTGTGCTCATTTCAATCTCTGGTTTTATGCAGCACCCCAACTCACCTTTCCCCTTAAGCAAGCATAAGTTGGTTTTCTAAATTTGAGACCCTGTTCTGTTCTGTAATTCAGTTCCTGTGTAGCCAAGTTTCCATTCCGTGTATTAGTGATATCTTATGATGTTTCTTTTTCTGTGTGACTTATTTCAGTTAGAATCATCGTACCTGAATCCACTCATTATGCTGCTACGGGCCTGATGACATAGATTTCATTGCTGAGTGATACTGCATTGTACGTAAGTACCACAAGTTCTTTATCCATTTTTCACTTTCTGCGATGTTGAACTTCTACTGTAAACGAGGTTCTTGTAAACAGAGCCGTTCGAAACTTTGGGGTGGCTGTGTCTTTTTGATTTTAAATTCCCTAAGCTATAGGACCATAAGTGGAAGTGCCCTAGGCTCTGTTGCTTTGTTTTTTAGATGTTTCAGGAAACACCATACACTTCTCCCGAGTGTTTGTTGGCAATTTACATCCCGCCCTTCAGCATAACAAGGCTCCCAGTTCTCCATGGCCTGTCCTGCCTTTCTGGATTTTACACTTTTTTCAGATGGCCCTTTTGACCGGGGGGAAGTGAGACTTCATTGTAGTGCAGATTTCCTTTGCAAGCTTGCTTGGTTGGCCAAAAAGGGCGTATGCGTTTTTTCCTGAATATATTCAGGAAAAAACGCATACGCCCTTTTTGGCCAAGTGCATCATTGTGGACGTTCTGCCTCTTTTCCTATGCTTTCAATGCAATTCCAGTCTACCTCCTGAAATCGGTTTCCTGCAATTCTGCCCCGCTTTCAAGTCCTCTTGGCAGCCTTACTTCAGTCTATTTTTGGACGATAGCTGTCATTTATAACTCTGCAGGTTTGTGAATTACAGTGCCCCTGAGCTCCTTTCTTCAACTCGCTTTCTTGTGACCTGGCCGCAACACCGCAGGATGTCTTCAGGCCCTAATCTGGTTCTGGCACGGCACGCTGAGCCTTTGGTTAATTCCTCTTCCTGGTGGGAAATGAGAGTTAAATTTGCCCATCCAGACACCTCCAGCTAGTCTCTCATTGGTTCTCGCTATTCCTGTTCATCTTCCACAGAAATTGCAAACTGGGCCAAACAGGAGGTTAAAGGGACTGACTCTCCAAGTGGGGAGAGTGTTAGTAAAGCGTCTGGAATGTTGCACCCGAGTACCAGGGTACGAAAACTGAGACATATTTGAACACGTCTCCCGATCACATGGTTGATCATACTCTAGGTCCCACATGCATGTTTTAGCTGAAGGAAGAATACCTTAAACCTGGGTAGTTGAAACCCGTGGAATGGGTACCATGCAATATGACTTCAAAGGGTCTTCATTTGCTCACCGAACCTCTCCAATCCTATCACTGCTGCGTTTATGCCCCTGTACACATGCTTGATTCTCTTTCGGAGACATAGCAATCCATAGGTTTTAAGATACTTACTAGTCAGGTACATTCTTAGGCATTTAATATGCGGTGTTGAGTCCATTTCGTTGAGCAAGGAGTAGCTCTTGTCTATTCCATATTTGGCTTAAGGAACTTTATCTGTGCTCATTTCAATCTCTGGTTTTATGCAGCACCCCAACTCACCTTTACCCTTAAGCAAGCATAAGTTGGTTTTCTAAATTTGAGACCCTGTTCTGTTCTGTAATTCAGTTCCTGTGTAGCCAAGTTTCCATTCCGTGTATTAGTGATATCTTATGATGTTTCTTTTTCTGTGTGACTTATTTCAGTTAGAATCATCGTACCTGAATCCACTCATTATGCTGCTACGGGCCTGATGACATAGATTTCATTGCTGAGTGATACTGCATTGTACGTAAGTACCACAAGTTCTTTATCCATTTTTCACTTTCTGCGATGTTGAACTTGTACTGTAAACGAGGTTCTTGTAAACAGAGCCGTTCCAAACTTTGGGGTGGCTGTGTCTTTTTGATTTTAATTTCCCTAAGCTATAGGACCATAAGTGGAAGTGCCCTAGGCTCTGTTGCTTTGTTTTTTAGATGTTTCAGGAAACACCATACACTTCTCCCGAGTGGTTGTTGGCAATTTACATCCCGCCCATCAGCATAACAAGGCTCCCAGTTCTCCATGGCCTGTCCTGCCTTTCTGGATTTTACACTTTTTTCAGATGGCCCTTTTGACCGGGGGGAAGTGAGACTTCATTGTAGTGCAGATTTCCTTTGCAAGCTTGCTTGGTTGGCCAAAAAGGGCGTATGCCTTTTTTCCTGAATATATTCAGGAAAAAACGCATACGCCCTTTTTGGCCAAGTGCATCATTGTGGACGTTCTGCCTCTTTTCCTATGCTTTCAATGCAATTCCAGTCTACCTCCTGAAATCGGTTTCCTGCAATTCTGCCCCGCTTTCAAGTCCTCTTGGCAGCCTTACTTCAGTCTATTTTTGGACGATAGCTGTCATTTATAACTCTGCAGGTTTGTGAATTACAGTGCCCCTGAGCTCCTTTCTTCAACTCGCTTTCTTGTGACCTGGCCGCAACACCGCAGGATGTCTTCAGGCCCTAATCTGGTTCCGGAACGGCATGCTGAGCCTTTGGTTATTTCCTCTTCCTGGTGGGAAATGAGAGTTAAATTTGCCCGTCCAGACACCTCCAGCTAGTCTCTCATTGGTTCTCGCTATTCCTGTTCATCTTCCGCAGAAATTGCAAACTGGGCCAAACAGGAGGTTAAAGGCACTGACTTTCCAAGTGGGGAGAGTGTTAGTAAAGCGTCTGGAATGTTGCACCCGAGTACCAGGGGAGGAAAACTGAGACATATTTGAACACGTCTCCCGTTCACATGGTTGATCATACTTGGGTTCCACATGCATGTTTTAGCTGAAGGAAGAATACCTTAAACCTGTGTATTTGAAACCCGTGGAATGGGTACCATGCAATATGACTTCAAAGGGTCTTCATTTGCTCACCGAACCTCTCCAATCCTATCACTGCTGCGTTTATGCCCCTGTACACATGCTTGATTCTGTTTCGGAGACATAGCAATCCATAGGTTTTAAGATACTTACTAGTCAGGTACATTCTTAGGCGTTTAATATGTGGTGTTGAGTCCATTTCGTTGAGCAAGGAGTAGCTCTTGTCTATTCCATATTTGGCTTAAGGAACTTTATCTGTGCTCATTTCAATCTCTGGTTTTATGCAGCACCCCAACTCACCTTTCCCCTTAAGCAAGCATAAGTTGGTTTTCTAAATTTGAGACCCTGTTCTGTTCTGTAATTCAGTTCCTGTGTAGCCAAGTTTCCATTCCGTGTATTACTGATATCTTATGATGTTTCTTTTTCTGTGTGACTTATTTCAGTTAGAATCATCATACCTGAATCCACTCATTGTGCTGCTAAGGTCCTGATGACACAGATTTCATTGCTGAGTGATATTGTTTTGTAAGTAAATACCACAACTTTTTTATCCATTTTTCACTTTCTGCGATGTTGAACTTGTACTGTAAACGAGGTTCTTGTAAACAGAGCCGTTCCAAACTTTGGGGTGGCTGTGTCTTTTTGATTTTAAATTCCCTAAGCTATAGGACCATAAGTGGAAGTGCCCTAGGCTCTGTTGCTTTGTTTTTTAGATGTTTCAGGAAACACCATACACTTCTCCCGAGTGGTTGTTGGCAATTTACATCCCGCCCTTCAGCATAACAAGGCTCCCAGTTCTCCATGGCCTGTCCTGCCTTTCTGGATTTTACACTTTTTTCAGATGGCCCTTTTGACCGGGGGGAAGTGAGACTTCATTGTAGTGCAGATTTCCTTTGCAAGCTTGCTTGGTTGGCCAAAAAGGGCGTATGCGTTTTTTCCTGAATATATTCAGGAAAAAACGCATACGCCCTTTTTGGCCAAGTGCATCATTGTGGACGTTCTGCCTCTTTTCCTATGCTTTCAATGCAATTCCAGTCTACCTCCTGAAATCGGTTTCCTGCAATTCTGCCCCGCTTTCAAGTCCTCTTGGCAGCCTTACTTCAGTCTATTTTTGGACGATAGCTGTCATTTATAACTCTGCAGGTTTGTGAATTACAGTGCCCCTGAGCTCCTTTCTTCAACTCGCTTTCTTGTGACCTGGCCGCAACACCGCAGGATGTCTTCAGGCCCTAATCTGGTTCTGGCACGGCACGCTGAGCCTTAGGTTAATTCCTCTTCCTGGTGGGAAATGAGAGTTAAATTTGCCCATCCAGACACCTCCAGCTAGTCTCTCATTGGTTCTCGCTATTCCCGTTCATCTTCCACAGAAATTGCAAACTGGGCCAAACAGGAGGTTAAAGGGACTGACTCTCCAAGTGGGGAGAGTGTTAGTAAAGCGTCTGGAATGTTGCACCCGAGTACCAGGGTACGAAAACTGAGACATATTTGAACACGTCTCCCGATCACATGGTTGATCATACTCTAGGTTCCACATGCATGTTTTAGCTGAAGGAAGAATACCTTAAACCTGGGTAGTTGAAACCCGTGGAATGGGTACCATGCAATATGACTTCAAAGGGTCTTCATTTGCTCACCGAACCTCTCCAATCCTATCACTGCTGCGTTTATGCCCCTGTACACATGCTTGATTCTCTTTCGGAGACATAGCAATCCATAGGTTTTAAGATACTTACTAGTCAGGTACATTCTTAGGCATTTAATATGCGGTGTTGAGTCCATTTCGTTGAGCAAGGAGTAGCTCTTGTCTATTCCATATTTGGCTTAAGGAACTTTATCTGTGCTCATTTCAATCTCTGGTTTTATGCAGCACCCCAACTCACCTTTACCCTTAAGCAAGCATAAGTTGGTTTTCTAAATTTGAGACCCTGTTCTGTTCTGTAATTCAGTTCCTGTGTAGCCAAGTTTCCATTCCGTGTATTAGTGATATCTTATGATGTTTCTTTTTCTGTGTGACTTATTTCAGTTAGAATCATCGTACCTGAATCCACTCATTATGCTGCTATGGGCCTGATGACATAGATTTCATTGCTGAGTGATACTGAATTGTACGTAAGTACCACAAGTTCTTTATCCATTTTTCACTTTCTGCGATGTTGAACTTGTACTGTAAACGAGGTTCTTGTAAACAGAGCCGTTCAAAACTTTGGGGTGGCTCTGTCTTTTTGATTTTAAATTCCCTAAGCCTTAGGACCATAAGTGGAAGTGCCCTAGGCTCTGTTGCTTTGTTTTTTAGATGTTTCAGGAAACACCATACACTTCTCCCGAGTGGTTGTTGGCAATTTACATCCCGCCCATCAGCATAACAAGGCTCCCAGTTCTCCATGGCCTGTCCTGCCTTTCTGGATTTTACACTTTTTTCAGATGGCCCTTTTGACCGGGGGGAAGTGAGACTTCATTGTAGTGCAGATTTCCTTTGCAAGCTTGCTTGGTTGGCCAAAAAGGGCGTATGCGTTTTTTCCTGAATATATTCAGGAAAAAACGCATACGCCCTTTTTGGCCAAGTGCATCATTGTGGACGTTCTGCCTCTTTTCCTATGCTTTCAATGCAATTCCAGTCTACCTCCTGAAATCGGTTTCCTGCAATTCTGCCCCGCTTTCAAGTCCTCTTGGCAGCCTTACTTCAGTCTATTTTTGGACGATAGCTGTCATTTATAACTCTGCAGGTTTGTGAATTACAGTGCCCCTGAGCTCCTTTCTTCAACTCGCTTTCTTTTGAGCTGGCCGCAACACCGCAGGATGGCTTCAGGCCCTAATCTGGTTCCGGCACGGCACGCTGAGCCTTTGGTTATTTCCTCTTCCTGTTGGGAAATGAGAGTTAAATTTGCCCGTCCAGACACCTCCAGCTAGCCTCTCATTGGTTCTCGCTATTCCTGTTCATCTTCCACAGAAATTGCAAACTGGGACAAACAGGAGGTTAAAGGCGCTGACTTTCCAAGTGGGGAGAGTGTTAGTAAAGCGTCTGGAATGTTGCACCCGAGTACCAGGGGAGGAAAACTGAGACATATTTGAACACGTCTCCCGTTCACATGGTTGATCATACTTGGGTTCCACATGCATGTTTTAGCTGAAGGAAGAATACCTAAAACCTGGGTAGTTGAAACCCGTGGAATGGGTACCATGCAATATGACTTCAAAGGGTCTTCATTTGCTCACCGAACCTCTCCAATCCTATCACTGCTGCGTTTATGCCCCTGTACACATGCTTGATTCTGTTTCGGAGACATAGCAATCCATAGGTTTTAAGATACTTACTAGTCAGGTACATTCTTAGGCGTTTAATATGCGGTGTTGAGTCCATTTCGTTGAGCAAGGAGTAGCTCTTGTCTATTCCATATTTGGCTTAAGGAACTTTATCTGTGCTCATTTCAATCTCTGGTTTTATGCAGCACCCCAACTCACCTTTCCCCTTAAGCAAGCATAAGTTGGTTTTCTAAATTTGAGACCCTGTTCTGTTCTGTAATTCAGTTCCTGTGTAGCCAAGTTTACATTTCGTGTATTACTGATATCTTATGATGTTTCTTTTTCTGTGTGACTTATTTCAGTTAGAATCATCATACCTGAATCCACTCATTGTGCTGCTAAGGGCCTGATGACACAGATTTCATTGCTGAGTGATATTGCTTTGTAAGTAAATACCACAACTTCTTTATCCATTTTTCAATTTCTGCGATGTTGAACTTGTACTGTAAACGAGGTTCTTGTAAACAGAGCCGTTCCAAACTTTGGGGTGGCTGTGTCTTTTTGATTTTAAATTCCCTAAGCTATAGGACCATAAGTGGAAGTGCCCTAGGCTCTGTTGCTTTGTTTTTTAGATGTTTCAGGAAACACCATACACTTCTCCCGAGTGGTTGTTGGCAATTTACATCCCGCCCATCAGCATAACAAGGCTCCCAGTTCTCCATGGCCTGTCCTGCCTTTCTGGATTTTACACTTTTTTCAGATGGCCCTTTTGACCGGGGGGAAGTGAGACTTCATTGTAGTGCAGATTTCCTTTGCAAGCTTGCTTGGTTGGCCAAAAAGGGCATATGCGTTTTTTCCTGAATATATTCAGGAAAAAACGCATACGCCCTTTTTGGCCAAGTGCATCATTGTGGACGTTCTGCCTCTTTTCCTATGCTTTCAATGCAATTCCAGTCTACCTCCTGAAATCGGTTTCCTGCAATTCTGCCCCGCTTTCAAGTCCTCTTGGCAGCCTTACTTCAGTCTATTTTTGGACGATAGCTGTCATTTATAACTCTGCAGGTTTGTGAATTACAGTGCCCCTGAGCTCCTTTCTTCAACTCGCTTTCTTGTGACCTGGCCGCAACACCGCAAGATGTCTTCAGGCCCTAATCTGGTTCTGGCACGGCACGCTGAGCCTTTGGTTAATTCCTATTCCTGGTGGGAAATGAGAGTTAAATTTGCCCATCCAGACACCTCCAGCTAGTCTCTCATTGGTTCTCGCTATTCCTGTTCATCTTCCACAGAAATTGCAAACTGGGCCAAACAGGAGGTTAAAGGGACTGACTCTCCAAGTGGGGAGAGTGTTAGTAAAGCGTCTGGAATGTTGCACCCGAGTACCAGGGTACGAAAACTGAGACATATTTGAACACGTCTCCCGATCACATGGTTGATCATACTCTAGGTCCCACATGCATGTTTTAGCTGAAGGAAGAATACCTTAAACCTGGGTAGTTGAAACCCGTGGAATGGGTACCATGCAATATGACTTCAAAGGGTCTTCATTTGCTCACCGAACCTCTCCAATCCTATCACTGCTGCGTTTATGCCCCTGTACACATGCTTGATTCTCTTTCGGAGACATAGCAATCCATAGGTTTTAAGATACTTACTAGTCAGGTACATTCTTAGGCATTTAATATGCGGTGTTGAGTCCATTTCGTTGAGCAAGGAGTAGCTCTTGTCTATTCCATATTTGGCTTAAGGAACTTTATCTGTGCTCATTTCAATCTCTGGTTTTATGCAGCACCCCAACTCACCTTTACCCTTAAGCAAGCATAAGTTGGTTTTCTAAATTTGAGACCCTGTTCTGTTCTGTAATTCAGTTCCTGTGTAGCCAAGTTTACATTCCGTGTATTACTGATATCTTATGATGTTTCTTTTTCTGTGTGACTTATTTCAGTTAGAATCATCATACCTGAATCCACTCATTGTGCTGCTAAGGGCCTGATGACACAGATTTCATTGCTGAGTGATATTGTTTTGTAAGTAAATACCACAACTTCTTTATCCATTTTTCAATTTCTGCGATGTTGAACTTGTACTGTAAACGAGGTTCTTGTAAACAGAGCCGTTCCAAACTTTGGGGTGGCTGTGTCTTTTTGATTTTAAATTCCCTAAGCTATAGGACCATAAGTGGAAGTGCCCTAGGCTCTGTTGCTTTGTTTTTTAGATGTTTCAGGAAACACCATACACTTCTCCCGAGTGTTTGTTGGCAATTTACATCCCGCCCTTCAGCATAACAAGGCTCCCAGTTCTCCATGGCCTGTCCTGCCTTTCTGGATTTTACACTTTTTTCAGATGGCCCTTTTGACCGGGGGGAAGTGAGACTTCATTGTAGTGCAGATTTCCTTTGCAAGCTTGCTTGGTTGGCCAAAAAGGGCGTATGCGTTTTTTCCTGAATATATTCAGGAAAAAACGCATACGCCCTTTTTGGCCAAGTGCATCATTGTGGACGTTCTGCCTCTTTTCCTATGCTTTCAATGCAATTCCAGTCTACCTCCTGAAATCGGTTTCCTGCAATTCTGCCCCGCTTTCAAGTCCTCTTGGCAGCCTTACTTCAGTCTATTTTTGGACGATAGCTGTCATTTATAACTCTGCAGGTTTGTGAATTACAGTGCCCCTGAGCTCCTTTCTTCAACTCGCTTTCTTGTGACCTGGCCGCAACACCGCAGGATGTCTTCAGGCCCTAATCTGGTTCTGGCACGGCACGCTGAGCCTTTGGTTAATTCCTCTTCCTGGTGGGAAATGAGAGTTAAATTTGCCCATCCAGACACCTCCAGCTAGTCTCTCATTGGTTCTCGCTATTCCTGTTCATCTTCCACAGAAATTGCAAACTGGGCCAAACAGGAGGTTAAAGGGACTGACTCTCCAAGTGGGGAGAGTGTTAGTAAAGCGTCTGGAATGTTGCACCCGAGTACCAGGGTACGAAAACTGAGACATATTTGAACACGTCTCCCGATCACATGGTTGATCATACTCTAGGTTCCACATGCATGTTTTAGCTGAAGGAAGAATACCTTAAACCTGGGTAGTTGAAACCCGTGGAATGGGTACCATGCAATATGACTTCAAAGGGTCTTCATTTGCTCACCGAACCTCTCCAATCCTATCACTGCTGCGTTTATGCCCCTGTACACATGCTTGATTCTCTTTCGGAGACATAGCAATCCATAGGTTTTAAGATACTTACTAGTCAGGTACATTCTTAGGCATTTAATATGCGGTGTTGAGTCCATTTCGTTGAGCAAGGAGTAGCTCTTGTCTATTCCATATTTGGCTTAAGGAACTTTATCTGTGCTCATTTCAATCTCTGGTTTTATGCAGCACCCCAACTCACCTTTACCCTTAAGCAAGCATAAGTTGGTTTTCTAAATTTGAGACCCTGTTCTGTTCTGTAATTCAGTTCCTGTGTAGCCAAGTTTACATTCCGTGTATTACTGATATCTTATGATGTTTCTTTTTCTGTGTGACTTATTTCAGTTAGAATCATCGTACCTGAATCCACTCATTATGCTGCTACGGGCCTGATGACATAGATTTCATTGCTGAGTGATACTGCATTGTACGTAAGTACCACAAGTTCTTTATCCATTTTTCACTTTCTGCGATGTTGAACTTGTACTGTAAACGAGGTTCTTGTAAACAGAGCCGTTCCAAACTTTGGGGTGGCTGTGTCTTTTTGATTTTAATTTCCCTAAGCTATAGGACCATAAGTGGAAGTGCCCTAGGCTCTGTTGCTTTGTTTTTTAGATGTTTCAGGAAACACCATACACTTCTCCCGAGTGTTTGTTGGCAATTTACATCCCGCCCTTCAGCATAACAAGGCTCCCAGTTCTCCATGGCCTGTCCTGCCTTTCTGGATTTTACACTTTTTTCAGATGGCCCTTTTGACCGGGGGGAAGTGAGACTTCATTGTAGTGCAGATTTCCTTTGCAAGCTTGCTTGGTTGGCCAAAAAGGGCGTATGCGTTTTATCCTGAATATATTCAGGAAAAAACGCATACGCCCTTTTTGGCCAAGTGCATCATTGTGGACGTTCTGCCTCTTTTCCTATGCTTGCAATGCAATTCCAGTCTACCTCCTGAAATCGGTTTCCTGCAATTCTGCCCCGCTTTCAAGTCCTCTTGGCAGCCTTACTTCAGTCTATTTTTGGACGATAGCTGTCATTTATAACTCTGCAGGTTTGTGAATTACAGTGCCCCTGAGCTCCTTTCTTCAACTCGCTTTCTTGTGACCTGGCCGCAACACCGCAGGATGTCTTCAGGCCCTAATCTGGTTCTGGCACGGCACGCTGAGCCTTTGGTTAATTCCTCTTCCTGGTGGGAAATGAGAGTTAAATTTGCCCATCCAGACACCTCCAGCTAGTCTCTCATTGGTTCTCGCTATTCCTGTTCATCTTCCACAGAAATTGCAAACTGGGCCAAACAGGAGGTTAAAGGGACTGACTCTCCAAGTGGGGAGAGTGTTAGTAAAGCGTCTGGAATGTTGCACCCGAGTACCAGGGTACGAAAACTGAGACATATTTGAACACGTCTCCCGATCACATGGTTGATCATACTCTAGGTCCCACATGCATGTTTTAGCTGAAGGAAGAATACCTTAAACCTGGGTAGTTGAAACCCGTGGAATGGGTACCATGCAATATGACTTCAAAGGGTCTTCATTTGCTCACCGAACCTCTCCAATCCTATCACTGCTGCGTTTATGCCCCTGTACACATGCTTGATTCTCTTTCGGAGACATAGCAATCCATAGGTTTTAAGATACTAGTCAGGTACATTCTTAGGCATTTAATATGCGGTGTTGAGTCCCTTTCGTTGAGCAAGGAGTAGCTCTTGTCTATTCCATATTTGGCTTAAGGAACTTTATCTGTGCTCATTTCAATCTCTGGTTTTATGCAGCACCCCAACTCACCTTTACCCTTAAGCAAGCATAAGTTGGTTTTCTAAATTTGAGACCCTGTTCTGTTCTGTAATTCAGTTCCTGTGTAGCCAAGTTTCCATTCCGTGTATTAGTGATATCTTATGATGTTTCTTTTTCTGTGTGACTTATTTCAGTTAGAATCATCGTACCTGAATCCACTCATTATGCTGCTACGGGCCTGATGACATAGATTTCATTGCTGAGTGATACTGCATTGTACGTAAGTACCACAAGTTCTTTATCCATTTTTCACTTTCTGCGATGTTGAACTTGTACTGTAAACGAGGTTCTTGTAAACAGAGCCGTTCCAAACATTGGGGTGGCTGTGTCTTTTTGATTTTAATTTCCCTAAGCTATAGGACCATAAGTGGAAGTGCCCTAGGCTCTGTTGCTTTGTTTTTTAGATGTTTCAGGAAACACCATACACTTCTCCCGAGTGGTTGTTGGCAATTTACATCCCGCCCATCAGCATAACAAGGCTCCCAGTTCTCCATGGCCTGTCCTGCCTTTCTGGATTTTACACTTTTTTCAGATGGCCCTTTTGACCGGGGGGAAGTGAGACTTCATTGTAGTGCAGATTTCCTTTGCAAGCTTGCTTGGTTGGCCAAAAAGGGCGTATGCGTTTTTTCCTGAATATATTCAGGAAAAAACGCATACGCCCTTTTTGGCCAAGTGCATCATTGTGGACGTTCTGCCTCTTTTCCTATGCTTTCAATGCAATTCCAGTCTACCTCCTGAAATCGGTTTCCTGCAATTCTGCCCCGCTTTCAAGTCCTCTTGGCAGCCTTACTTCAGTCTATTTTTGGACGATAGCTGTCATTTATAACTCTGCAGGTTTGTGAATTACAGTGCCCCTGAGCTCCTTTCTTCAACTCGCTTTCTTGTGACCTGGCCGCAACACCGCAGGATGTCTTCAGGCCCTAATCTGGTTCCGGAACGGCATGCTGAGCCTTTGGTTATTTCCTCTTCCTGGTGGGAAATGAGAGTTAAATTTGCCCATCCAGACACCTCCAGCTAGTCTCTCATTGGTTCTCGCTATTCCTGTTCATCTTCCGCAGAAATTGCAAACTGGGCCAAACAGGAGGTTAAAGGCACTGACTTTCCAAGTGGGGAGAGTGTTAGTAAAGCGTCTGGAATGTTGCACCCGAGTACCAGGGGAGGAAAACTGAGACATATTTGAACACGTCTCCCGTTCACATGGTTGATCATACTTGGGTTCCACATGCATGTTTTAGCTGAAGGAAGAATACCTTAAACCTGTGTATTTGAAACCCGTGAAATGGGTACCATGCAATATGACTTCAAAGGGTCTTCATTTGCTCACCGAACCTCTCCAATCCTATCACTGCTGCGTTTATGCCCCTGTACACATGCTTGATTCTGTTTCGGAGACATAGCAATCCATAGGTTTTAAGATACTTACTAGTCAGGTACATTCTTAGGCGTTTAATATGCGGTGTTGAGTCCATTTCGTTGAGCAAGGAGTAGCTCTTGTCTATTCCATATTTGGCTTAAGGAACTTTATCTGTGCTCATTTCAATCTCTGGTTTTATGCAGCACCCCAACTCACCTTTCCCCTTAAGCAAGCATAAGTTGGTTTTCTAAATTTGAGACCCTGTTCTGTTCTGTAATTCAGTTCCTGTGTAGCCAAGTTTACATTCCGTGTATTACTGATATCTTATGATGTTTCTTTTTCTGTGTGACTTATTTCAGTTAGAATCATCATACCTGAATCCACTCATTGTGCTGCTAAAGTCCTGATGACACAGATTTCATTGCTGAGTGATATTGCTTTGTAAGTAAATACCACAACTTTTTTATCCATTTTTCACTTTCTGCGATGTTGAACTTGTACTGTAAACGAGGTTCTTGTAAACAGAGCCGTTCTAAACTTTGGGGTGGCTGTGTCTTTTTGATTTTAAATTCCCTAAGCTATAGGACCATAAGTGGAAGTGCCCTAGGCTCTGTTGCTTTGTTTTTTAGATGTTTCAGGAAACACCATACACTTCTCCCGAGTGTTTGTTGGCAATTTACATCCCGCCCTTCAGCATAACAAGGCTCCCAGTTCTCCATGGCCTGTCCTGCCTTTCTGGATTTTACACTTTTTTCAGATGGCCCTTTTGACCGGGGGGAAGTGAGACTTCATTGTAGTGCAGATTTCCTTTGCAAGCTTGCTTGGTTGGCCAAAAAGGGCGTATGCGTTTTTTCCTGAATATATTCAGGAAAAAACGCATACGCCCTTTTTGGCCAAGTGCATCATTGTGGACGTTCTGCCTCTTTTCCTATGCTTGCAATGCAATTCCAGTCTACCTCCTGAAATCGGTTTCCTGCAATTCTGCCCCGCTTTCAAGTCCTCTTGGCAGCCTTACTTCAGTCTATTTTTGGACGATAGCTGTCATTTATAACTCTGCAGGTTTGTGAATTACAGTGCCCCTGAGCTCCTTTCTTCAACTCGCTTTCTTGTGACCTGGCCGCAACACCGCAGGATGTCTTCAGGCCCTAATCTGGTTCTGGCACGGCACGCTGAGCCTTAGGTTAATTCCTCTTCCTGGTGGGAAATGAGAGTTAAATTTGCCCATCCAGACACCTCCAGCTAGTCTCTCATTGGTTCTCGCTATTCCTGTTCATCTTCCACAGAAATTGCAAACTGGGCCAAACAGGAGGTTAAAGGGACTGACTCTCCAAGTGGGGAGAGTGTTAGTAAAGCGTCTGGAATGTTGCACCCGAGTACCAGGGTACGAAAACTGAGACATATTTGAACACGTCTCCCGATCACATGGTTGATCATACTCTAGGTTCCACATGCATGTTTTAGCTGAAGGAAGAATACCTTAAACCTGGGTAGTTGAAACCCGTGGAATGGGTACCATGCAATATGACTTCAAAGGGTCTTCATTTGCTCACCGAACCTCTCCAATCCTATCACTGCTGCGTTTATGCCCCTGTACACATGCTAGATTCTCTTTCGGAGACATAGCAATCCATAGGTTTTAAGATACTTACTAGTCAGGTACATTCTTAGGCATTTAATATGCGGTGTTGAGTCCATTTCGTTGAGCAAGGAGTAGCTCTTGTCTATTCCATATTTGGCTTAAGGAACTTTATCTGTGCTCATTTCAATCTCTGGTTTTATGCAGCACCCCAACTCACCTTTACCCTTAAGCAAGCATAAGTTGGTTTTCTAAATTTGCGACCCTGTTCTGTTCTGTAATTCAGTTCCTGTGTAGCCAAGTTTCCATTCCGTGTATTAGTGATATCTTATGATGTTTCTTTTTCTGTGTGACTTATTTCAGTTAGAATCATCGTACCTGAATCCACTCATTATGCTGCTATGGGCCTGATGACATAGATTTCATTGCTGAGTGATACTGAATTGTACGTAAGTACCACAAGTTCTTTATCCATTTTTCACTTTCTGCGATGTTGAACTTCTACTGTAAACGAGGTTCTTGTAAACAGAGCCGTTCCAAACTTTGGGGTGGCTGTGTCTTTTTGATTTTAAATTCCCTAAGCTATAGGACCATAAGTGGAAGTGCCCTAGGCTCTGTTGCTTTGTTTTTTAGATGTTTCAGGAAACACCATACACTTCTCCCGAGTGGTTGTTGGCAATTTACATCCCGCCCATCAGCATAACAAGGCTCCCAGTTCTCCATGGCCTGTCCTGCCTTTCTGGATTTTACACTTTTTTCAGATGGCCCTTTTGACCGGGGGGAAGTGAGACTTCATTGTAGTGCAGATTTCCTTTGCAAGCTTGCTTGGTTGGCCAAAAAGGGCGTATGCGTTTTTTCCTGAATATATTCAGGAAAAAACGCATACGCCCTTTTTGGCCAAGTGCATCATTGTGGACGTTCTGCCTCTTTTCCTATGCTTTCAATGCAATTCCAGTCTACCTCCTGAAATCGGTTTCCTGCAATTCTGCCCCGCTTTCAAGTCCTCTTGGCAGCCTTACTTCAGTCTATTTTTGGACGATAGCTGTCATTTATAACTCTGCAGGTTTGTGAATTACAGTGCCCCTGAGCTCCTTTCTTCAACTCGCTTTCTTTTGAGCTGGCCGCAACACCGCAGGATGGCTTCAGGCCCTAATCTGGTTCCGGCACGGCACGCTGAGCCTTTGGTTATTTCCTCTTCCTGGTGGGAAATGAGAGTTAAATTTGCCCGTCCAGACACCTCCAGCTAGCCTCTCATTGGTTCTCGCTATTCCTGTTCATCTTCCGCAGAAATTGCAAACTGGGACAAACAGGAGGTTAAAGGCGCTGACTTTCCAAGTGGGGAGAGTGTTAGTAAAGCGTCTGGAATGTTGCACCCGAGTACCAGGGGAGGAAAACTGAGACATATTTGAACACATCTCCCGTTCACATGGTTGATCATACTTGGGTTCCACATGCATGTTTTAGCTGAAGGAAGAATACCTAAAACCTGGGTAGTTGAAACCCGTGGAATGGGTACCATGCAATATGACTTCAAAGGGTCTTCATTTGCTCACCGAACCTCTCCAATCCTATCACTGCTGCGTTTATGCCCCTGTACACATGCTTGATTCTGTTTCGGAGACATAGCAATCCATAGGTTTTAAGATACTTACTAGTCAGGTACATTCTTAGGCGTTTAATATGCGGTGTTGAGTCCATTTCGTTGAGCAAGGAGTAGCTCTTGTCTATTCCATATTTGGCTTAAGGAACTTTATCTGTGCTCATTTCAATCTCTGGTTTTATGCAGCACCCCAACTCACCTTTCCCCTTAAGCAAGCATAAGTTGGTTTTCTAAATTTGAGACCCTGTTCTGTTCTGTAATTCAGTTCCTGTGTAGCCAAGTTTACATTTCGTGTATTACTGATATCTTATGATGTTTCTTTTTCTGTGTGACTTATTTCAGTTAGAATCATCATACCTGAATCCACTCATTGTGCTGCTAAGGGCCTGATGACACAGATTTCATTGCTGAGTGATATTGCTTTGTAAGTAAATACCACAACTTCTTTATCCATTTTTCAATTTCTGCGATGTTGAACTTGTACTGTAAACGAGGTTCTTGTAAACAGAGCCGTTCCAAACTTTGGGGTGGCTGTGTCTTTTTGATTTTAAATTCCCTAAGCTATAGGACCATAAGTGGAAGTGCCCTAGGCTCTGTTGCTTTGTTTTTTAGATGTTTCAGGAAACACCATACACTTCTCCCGAGTGGTTGTTGGCAATTTACATCCCGCCCATCAGCATAACAAGGCTCCCAGTTCTCCATGGCCTGTCCTGCCTTTCTGGATTTTACACTTTTTTCAGATGGCCCTTTTGACCGGGGGGAAGTGAGACTTCATTGTAGTGCAGATTTCCTTTGCAAGCTTGCTTGGTTGGCCAAAAAGGGCGTATGCGTTTTTTCCTGAATATATTCAGGAAAAAACGCATACGCCCTTTTTGGCCAAGTGCATCATTGTGGACGTTCTGCCTCTTTTCCTATGCTTGCAATGCAATTCCAGTCTACCTCCTGAAATCGGTTTCCTGCAATTCTGCCCCGCTTTCAAGTCCTCTTGGCAGCCTTACTTCAGTCTATTTTTGGACGATAGCTGTCATTTATAACTCTGCAGGTTTGTGAATTACAGTGCCCCTGAGCTCCTTTCTTCAACTCGCTTTCTTGTGACCTGGCCGCAACACCGCAGGATGTCTTCAGGCCCTAATCTGGTTCTGGCACGGCACGCTGAGCCTTTGGTTAATTCCTCTTCCTGGTGGGAAATGAGAGTTAAATTTGCCCATCCAGACACCTCCAGCTAGTCTCTCATTGGTTCTCGCTATTCCTGTTCATCTTCCACAGAAATTGCAAACTGGGCCAAACAGGAGGTTAAAGGGACTGACTCTCCAAGTGGGGAGAGTGTTAGTAAAGCGTCTGGAATGTTGCACCCGAGTACCAGGGTACGAAAACTGAGACATATTTGAACACGTCTCCCGATCACATGGTTTATCATACTCTAGGTTCCACATGCATGTTTTAGCTGAAGGAAGAAAACCTTAAACCTGGGTAGTTGAAACCCGTGGAATGGGTACCATGCAATATGACTTCAAAGGGTCTTCATTTGCTCACCGAACCTCTCCAATCCTATCACTGCTGCGTTTATGCCCCTGTACACATGCTTGATTCTCTTTCGGAGACATAGCAATCCATAGGTTTTAAGATACTTACTAGTCAGGTACATTCTTAGGCATTTAATATGCGGTGTTGAGTCCATTTCGTTGAGCAAGGAGTAGCTCTTGTCTATTCCATATTTGGCTTAAGGAACTTTATCTGTGCTCATTTCAATCTCTGGTTTTATGCAGCACCCCAACTCACCTTTACCCTTAAGCAAGCATAAGTTGGTTTTCTAAATTTGAGACCCTGTTCTGTTCTGTAATTCAGTTCCTGTGTAGCCAAGTTTACATTCCGTGTATTACTGATATCTTATGATGTTTCTTTTTCTGTGTGACTTATTTCAGTTAGAATCATCGTACCTGAATCCACTCATTATGCTGCTACGGGCCTGATGACATAGATTTCATTGCTGAGTGATACTGCATTGTACGTAAGTACCACAAGTTCTTTATCCATTTTTCACTTTCTGCGATGTTGAACTTGTACTGTAAACGAGGTTCTTGTAAACAGAGCCGTTCCAAACTTTGGGGTGGCTGTGTCTTTTTGATTTTAAATTCCCTAAGCTATAGGACCATAAGTGGAAGTGCCCTAGGATCTGTTGCTTTGTTTTTTAGATGTTTCAGGAAACACCATACACTTCTCCCGAGTGTTTGTTGGCAATTTACATCCCGCCCTTCAGCATAACAAGGCTCCCAGTTCTCCATGGCCTGTCCTGCCTTTCTGGATTTTACACTTTTTTCAGATGGCCCTTTTGACCGGGGGGAAGTGAGACTTCATTGTAGTGCAGATTTCCTTTGCAAGCTTGCTTGGTTGGCCAAAAAGGGCGTATGCGTTTTTTCCTGAATATATTCAGGAAAAAACGCATACGCCCTTTTTGGCCAAGTGCATCATTGTGGACGTTCTGCCTCTTTTCCTATGCTTTCAATGCAATTCCAGTCTACCTCCTGAAATCGGTTTCCTGCAATTCTGCCCCACTTTCAAGTCCTCTTGGCAGCCTTACTTCAGTCTATTTTTGGACGATAGCTGTCATTTATAACTCTGCAGGTTTGTGAATTACAGTGCCCCTGAGCTCCTTTCTTCAACTCGCTTTCTTGTGACCTGGCCGCAACACCGCAGGATGTCTTCAGGCCCTAATCTGGTTCCGGAACGGCATGCTGAGCCTTTGGTTATTTCCTCTTCCTGGTGGGAAATGAGAGTTAAATTTGCCCGTCCAGACACCTCCAGCTAGTCTCTCATTGATTCTCGCTATTCCTGTTCATCTTCCGCAGAAATTGCAAACTGGGCCAAACAGGAGGTTAAAGCCACTGACTTTCCAAGTGGGGAGAGTGTTAGTAAAGCGTCTGGAATGTTGCACCCGAGTACCAGGGGAGGAAAACTGAGACATATTTGAACACGTCTCCCGTTCACATGGTTGATCATACTTGGGTTCCACATGCATGTTTTAGCTGAAGGAAGAATACCTTAAACCTGTGTATTTGAAACCCGTGGAATGGGTACCATGCAATATGACTTCAAAGGGTCTTCATTTGCTCACCGAACCTCTCCAATCCTATCACTGCTGCGTTTATGCCCCTGTACACATGCTTGATTCTGTTTCGGAGACATAGCAATCCATAGGTTTTAAGATACTTACTAGTCAGGTACATTCTTAGGCGTTTAATATGCGGTGTTGAGTCCATTTCATTGAGCAAGGAGTAGCTCTTGTCTATTCCATATTTGGCTTAAGGAACTTTATCTGTGCTCATTTCAATCTCTGGTTTTATGCAGCACCCCAACTCACCTTTCCCCTTAAGCAAGCATAAGTTGGTTTTCTAAATTTGAGACCCTGTTCTGTTCTGTAATTCAGTTCCTGTGTAGCCAAGTTTCCATTCCGTGTATTACTGATATCTTATGATGTTTCTTTTTCTGTGTGACTTATTTCAGTTAGAATCATCATACCTGAATCCACTCATTGTGCTGCTAAGGTCCTGATGACACAGATTTCATTGCTGAGTGATATTGCTTTGTAAGTAAATACCACAACTTTTTTATCCATTTTTCACTTTCTGCGATGTTGAACTTGTACTGTAAACGAGGTTCTTGTAAACAGAGCCGTTCGAAACTTTGGGGTGGCTGTGTCTTTTTGATTTTAAATTCCCTAAGCTATAGGACCATAAGTGGAAGTGCCCTAGGCTCTGTTGCTTTGTTTTTTAGATGTTTCAGGAAACACCATACACTTCTCCCGAGTGGTTGTTGGCAATTTACATCCCGCCCATCAGCATAACAAGGCTCCCAGTTCTCCATGGCCTGTCCTGCCTTTCTGGATTTTACACTTTTTTCAGATGGCCCTTTTGACCGGGGGGAAGTGAGACTTCATTGTAGTGCAGATTTCCTTTGCAAGCTTGCTTGGTTGGCCAAAAAGGGCGTATGCGTTTTTTCCTGAATATATTCAGGAAAAAACGCATACGCCCTTTTTGGCCAAGTGCATCATTGTGGACGTTCTGCCTCTTTTCCTATGCTTGCGATGCAATTCCAGTCTACCTCCTGAAATCGGTTTCCTGCAATTCTGCCCCGCTTTCAAGTCCTCTTGGCAGCCTTACTTCAGTCTATTTTTGGACGATAGCTGTCATTTATAACTCTGCAGGTTTGTGAATTACAGTGCCCCTGAGCTCCTTTCTTCAACTCGCTTTCTTGTGACCTGGCCGCAACACCGCAGGATGTCTTCAGGCCCTAATCTGGTTCTGGCACGGCACGCTGAGCCTTAGGTTAATTCCTCTTCCTGGTGGGAAATGAGAGTTAAATTTGCCCATCCAGACACCTCCAGCTAGTCTCTCATTGGTTCTCGCTATTCCTGTTCATCTTCCACAGAAATTGCAAACTGGGCCAAACAGGAGGTTAAAGGGACTGACTCTCCAAGTGGGGAGAGTGTTAGTAAAGCGTCTGGAATGTTGCACCCGAGTACCAGGGGAGGAAAACTGAGACATATTTGAACACGTCTCCCGATCACATGGTTGATCATACTCTAGGTTCCACATGCATGTTTTAGCTGAAGGAAGAATACCTTAAACCTGGGTAGTTGAAACCCGTGGAATGGGTACCATGCAATATGACTTCAAAGGGTCTTCATTTGCTCACCGAACCTCTCCAATCCTATCACTGCTGCGTTTATGCCCCTGTACACATGCTAGATTCTCTTTCGGAGACATAGCAATCCATAGGTTTTAAGATACTTACTAGTCAGGTACATTCTTAGGCATTTAATATGCGGTGTTGAGTCCATTTCGTTGAGCAAGGAGTAGCTCTTGTCTATTCCATATTTGGCTTAAGGAACTTTATCTGTGCTCATTTCAATCTCTGGTTTTATGCAGCACCCCAACTCACCTTTACCCTTAAGCAAGCATAAGTTGGTTTTCTAAATTTGAGACCCTGTTCTGTTCTGTAATTCAGTTCCTGTGTAGCCAAGTTTCCATTCCGTGTATTAGTGATATCTTATGATGTTTCTTTTTCTGTGTGACTTATTTCAGTTAGAATCATCGTACCTGAATCCACTCATTATGCTGCTACGGGCCTGATGACATAGATTTCATTGCTGAGTGATACTGAATTGTACGTAAGTACCACAAGTTCTTTATCCATTTTTCACTTTCTGCGATGTTGAACTTCTACTGTAAACGAGGTTCTTGTAAACAGAGCCGTTCGAAACTTTGGGGTGGCTGTGTCTTTTTGATTTTAAATTCCCTAAGCTATAGGACCATAAGTGGAAGTGCCCTAGGCTCTGTTGCTTTGTTTTTTAGATGTTTCAGGAAACACCATACACTTCTCCCGAGTGGTTGTTGGCAATTTACATCCCGCCCTTCAGCATAACAAGGCTCCCAGTTCTCCATGGCCTGTCCTGCCTTTCTTGATTTTACACTTTTTTCAGATGGCCCTTTTGACCGGGGGGAAGTGAGACTTCATTGTAGTGCAGATTTCCTTTGCAAGCTTGCTTGGTTGGCCAAAAAGGGCGTATGCGTTTTTTCCTGAATATATTCAGGAAAAAACGCATACGCCCTTTTTGGCCAAGTGCATCATTGTGGACGTTCTGCCTCTTTTCCTATGCTTGCGATGCAATTCCAGTCTACCTCCTGAAATCGGTTTCCTGCAATTCTGCCCCGCTTTCAAGTCCTCTTGGCAGCCTTACTTCAGTCTATTTTTGGACGATAGCTGTCATTTATAACTCTGCAGGTTTGTGAATTACAGTGCCCCTGAGCTCCTTTCTTCAACTCGCTTTCTTGTGACCTGGCCGCAACACCGCAGGATGTCTTCAGGCCCTAATCTGGTTCTGGCACGGCACGCTGAGCCTTAGGTTAATTCCTCTTCCTGGTGGGAAATGAGAGTTAAATTTGCCCATCCAGACACCTCCAGCTAGTCTCTCATTGGTTCTCGCTATTCCTGTTCATCTTCCACAGAAATTGCAAACTGGGCCAAACAGGAGGTTAAAGGGACTGACTCTCCAAGTGGGGAGAGTGTTAGTAAAGCATCTGGAATGTTGCACCCGAGTACCAGGGTACGAAAACTGAGACATATTTGAACACGTCTCCCGATCACATGGTTGATCATACTCTAGGTTCCACATGCATGTTTTAGCTGAAGGAAGAATACCTTAAACCTGGGTAGTTGAAACCCGTGGAATGGGTACCATGCAATATGACTTCAAAGGGTCTTCATTTGCTCACCGAACCTCTCCAATCCTATCACTGCTGCGTTTATGCCCCTGTACACATGCTTGATTCTCTTTCGGAGACATAGCAATCCATAGGTTTTAAGATACTTACTAGTCAGGTACATTCTTAGGCATTTAATATGCGGTGTTGAGTCCATTTGGTTGAGCAAGGAGTAGCTCTTGTCTATTCCATATTTGGCTTAAGGAACTTTATCTGTGCTCATTTCAATCTCTGGTTTTATGCAGCGCCCCAACTCACCTTTACCCTTAAGCAAGCATAAGTTGGTTTTCTAAATTTGAGACCCTGTTCTGTTCTGTAATTCAGTTCCTGTGTAGCCAAGTTTCCATTCCGTGTATTAGTGATATCTTATGATGTTTCTTTTTCTGTGTGACTTATTTCAGTTAGAATCATCGTACCTGAATCCACTCATTATGCTGCTAAGGGCCTGATGACATAGATTTCATTGCTGAGTGATACTGCATTGTACGTAAGTACCACAAGTTCTTTATCCATTTTTCACTTTCTGCGATGTTGAACTTGTACTGTAAACGAGGTTCTTGTAAACAGAGCCGTTCAAAACTTTGGGGTGGCTGTGTCTTTTTGATTTTAAATTCCCTAAGCTATAGGACCATAAGTGGAAGTGCCCTAGGCTCTGTTGCTTTGTTTTTTAGATGTTTCAGGAAACACCATACACTTCTCCCCAGTGTTTGTTGGCAATTTACATCCCGCCCATCAGCATAACAAGGCTCCCAGTTCTCCATGGCCTGTCCTGCCTTTCTGGATTTTACACTTTTTTCAGATGGCCCTTTTGACCGGGGGGAAGTGAGACTTCATTGTAGTGCAGATTTCCTTTGCAAGCTTGCTTGGTTGGCCAAAAAGGGCGTATGCCTTTTTTCCTGAATATATTCAGGAAAAAACGCATACGCCCTTTTTGGCCAAGTGCATCATTGTGGACGTTCTGCCTCTTTTCCTATGCTTTCAATGCAATTCCAGTCTACCTCCTGAAATCGGTTTCCTGCAATTCTGCCCCGCTTTCAAGTCCTCTTGGCAGCCTTACTTCAGTATATTTTTGGACGATAGCTGTCATTTATAACTCTGCAGGTTTGTGAATTACAGTGCCCCTGAGCTCCTTTCTTCAACTCGCTTTCTTGTGACCTGGCCGCAACACCGCAGGATGTCTTCAGGCCCTAATCTGGTTCTGGCACGGCACGCTGAGCCTTAGGTTAATTCCTCTTCCTGGTGGGAAATGAGAGTTAAATTTGCCCATCCAGACACCTCCAGCTAGTCTCTCATTGGTTCTCGCTATTCCTGTTCATCTTCCACAGAAATTGCAAACTGGGCCAAACAGGAGGTTAAAGGGACTGACTCTCCAAGTGGGGAGAGTGTTAGTAAAGCGTCTGGAATGTTGCACCCGAGTACCAGGGTACGAAAACTGAGACATATTTGAACACATCTCCCGTTCACATGGTTGATCATACTCTAGGTTCCACATGCATGTTTTAGCTGAAGGAAGAATACCTTAAACCTGGGTAGTTGAAACCCGTGGAATGGGTACCATGCAATATGACTTCAAAGGGTCTTCATTTGCTCACCGAACCTCTCCAATCCTATCACTGCTGCGTTTATGCCCCTGTACACATGCTTGATTCTCTTTCGGAGACATAGCAATCCATAGGTTTTAAGATACTTACTAGTCAGGTACATTCTTAGGCATTTAATATGCGGTGTTGAGTCCATTTCGTTGAGCAAGGAGTAGCTCTTGTCTATTCAATATTTGGCTTAAGGAACTTTATCTGTGCTCATTTCAATCTCTGGTTTTATGCAGCACCCCAACTCACCTTTACCCTTAAGCAAGCATAAGTTGGTTTTCTAAATTTGAGACCCTGTTCTGTTCTGTAATTCAGTTCCTGTGTAGCCAAGTTTCCATTCCGTGTATTACTGATATCTTATGATGTTTCTTTTTCTGTGTGACTTATTTCAGTTAGAATCATCGTACCTGAATCCACTCATTATGCTGCTACGGGCCTGATGACATAGATTTCATTGCTGAGTGATACTGAATTGTACGTAAGTACCACAAGTTGTTTATCCATTTTTCACTTTCTGCGATGTTGAACTTCTACTGTAAACGAGGTTCTTGTAAACAGAGCCATTCGAAACTTTGGGGTGGCTGTGTCTTTTTGATTTTAAATTCCCTAAGCTATAGGACCATAAGTGGAAGTGCCCTAGGCTCTGTTGCTTTGTTTTTTAGATGTTTCAGGAAACACCATACACTTCTCCCGAGTGTTTGTTGGCAATTTACATCCCGCCCATCAGCATAACAAGGCTCCCAGTTCTCCATGGCCTGTCCTGCCTTTCTGGATTTTACACTTTTTTCAGATGGCCCTTTTGACTGGGGGGAAGTGAGACTTCATTGTAGTGCAGATTTCCTTTGCAAGCTTGCTTGGTTGGCCAAAAAGGGCGTATGCCTTTTTTCCTGAATATATTCAGGAAAAAACGCATACGCCCTTTTTGGCCAAGTGCATCATTGTGGACGTTCTGCCTCTTTTCCTATGCTTTCAATGCAATTCCAGTCTACCTCCTGAAATCGGTTTCCTGCAATTCTGCCCCGCTTTCAAGTCCTCTTGGCAGCCTTACTTCAGTCTATTTTTGGACGATAGCTGTCATTTATAACTCTGCAGGTTTGTGAATTACAGTGCCCCTGAGCTCCTTTCTTCAACTCGCTTTCTTTTGAGCTAGCCGCAACACCGCAGGATGGCTTCAGGCCCTAATCTGGTTCCGGCACGGCACGCTGAGCCTTTGGTTATTTCCTCTTCCTGTTGGGAAATGAGAGTTAAATTTGCCCGTCCAGACACCTCCAGCTAGCCTCTCATTGGTTCTCGCTATTCCTGTTCATCTTCCGCAGAAATTGCAAACTGGGACAAACAGGAGGTTAAAGGCGCTGACTTTCCAAGTGGGGAGAGTGTTAGTAAAGCGTCTGGAATGTTGCACCCGAGTACCAGGGGAGGAAAACTGAGACATATTTGAACACGTCTCCCGTTCACATGGTTGATCATACTTGGGTTCCACA
Organism: Delphinus delphis; assembly: GCF_949987515.2. Classification (NCBI taxonomy): domain Eukaryota; kingdom Metazoa; phylum Chordata; class Mammalia; order Artiodactyla; family Delphinidae; genus Delphinus; species Delphinus delphis. The sequence goes on from NW_027192830.1 coordinate 435,502, forward strand.
TGCATGTTTTAGCTGAAGGAAGAATACCTAAAACCTGGGTAGTTGAAACCCGTGGAATGGGTACCATGCAATATGACTTCAAAGGGTCTTCATTTGCTCACCGAACCTCTCCAATCCTATCACTGCTGCGTTTATGCCCCTGTACACATGCTTGATTCTGTTTCGGAGACATAGCAATCCATAGGTTTTAAGATACTTACTAGTCAGGTACATTCTTAGGCGTTTAATATGCGGTGTTGAGTCCATTTCGTTGAGCAAGGAGTAGCTCTTGTCTATTCCATATTTGGCTTAAGGAACTTTATCTGTGCTCATTTCAATCTCTGGTTTTATGCAGCACCCCAACTCACCTTTACCCTTAAGGAAGCATAAGTTGGTTTTCTAAATTTGAGACCCTGTTCTGTTCTGTAATCAGTTCCTGTGTAGCCAAGTTTACATTCCGTGTATTACTGATATCTTATGATGTTTCTTTTTCTGTGTGACTTATTTCAGTTAGAATCATCATACCTGAATCCACTCATTGTGCTGCTAAGGGCCTGATGACACAGATTTCATTGCTGAGTGATATTGCTTTGTAAGTAAATACCACAACTTCTTTATCCATTTTTCAATTTCTGCGATGTTGAACTTGTACTGTAAACGAGGTTCTTGTAAACAGAGCCGTTCCAAACTTTGGGGTGGCTGTGTCTTTTTGATTTTAAATTCCCTAAGCTATAGGACCATAAGTGGAAGTGCCCTAGGCTCTGTTGCTTTGTTTTTTAGATGTTTCAGGAAACACCATACACTTCTCCCGAGTGGTTGTTGGCAATTTACATCCCGCCCATCAGCATAACAAGGCTCCCAGTTCTCCATGGCCTGTCCTGCCTTTCTGGATTTTACACTTTTTTCAGATGGCCCTTTTGACCGGGGGGAAGTGAGACTTCATTGTAGTGCAGATTTCCTTTGCAAGCTTGCTTGGTTGGCCAAAAAGGGCGTATGCGTTTTTTCCTGAATATATTCAGGAAAAAACGCATACGCCCTTTTTGGCCAAGTGCATCATTGTGGACGTTCTGCCTCTTTTCCTATGCTTTCAATGCAATTCCAGTCTACCTCCTGAAATCGGTTTCCTGCAATTCTGCCCCGCTTTCAAGTCCTCTTGGCAGCCTTACTTCAGTCTATTTTTGGACGATAGCTGTCATTTATAACTCTGCAGGTTTGTGAATTACAGTGCCCCTGAGCTCCTTTCTTCAACTCGCTTTCTTTTGAGCTGGCCGCAACACCGCAGGATGGCTTCAGGCCCTAATCTGGTTCTGGCACGGCACGCTGAGCCTTTGGTTAATTCCTCTTCCTGGTGGGAAATGAGAGTTAAATTTGCCCATCCAGACACCTCCAGCTAGTCTCTCATTGGTTCTCGCTATTCCTGTTCATCTTCCACAGAAATTGCAAACTGGGCCAAACAGGAGGTTAAAGGGACTGACTCTCCAAGTGGGGAGAGTGTTAGTAAAGCGTCTGGAATGTTGCACCCGAGTACCAGGGTACGAAAACTGAGACATATTTGAACACGTCTCCCGATCACATGGTTGATCATACTCTAGGTTCCACATGCATGTTTTAGCTGAAGGAAGAATACCTTAAACCTGGGTAGTTGAAACCCGTGGAATGGGTACCATGCAATATGACTTCAAAGGGTCTTCATTTGCTCACCGAACCTCTCCAATCCTATCACTGCTGCGTTTATGCCCCTGTACACATGCTTGATTCTCTTTCGGAGACATAGCAATCCATAGGTTTTAAGATACTTACTAGTCAGGTACATTCTTAGGCGTTTAATATGGGGTGTTGAGTCCATTTCGTTGAGCAAGGAGTAGCTCTTGTCTATTCCATATTTGGCTTAAGGAACTTTATCTGTGCTCATTTCAATCTCTGGTTTTATGCAGCACCCCAACTCACCTTTCCCCTTAAGCAAGCATAAGTTGGTTTTCTAAATTTGAGACCCTGTTCTGTTCTGTAATTCAGTTCCTGTGTAGCCAAGTTTACATTCCGTGTATTAGTGATATCTTATGATGTTTCTTTTTCTGTGTGACTTATTTCAGTTAGAATCATCGTACCTGAATCCACTCATTATGCTGCTAAGGGCCTGATGACATAGATTTCATTGCTGAGTGATACTGCATTGTACGTAAGTACCACAAGTTCTTTATCCATTTTTCACTTTCTGCGATGTTGAACTTGTACTGTAAACGAGGTTCTTGTAAACAGAGCCGTTCGAAACTTTGGGGTGGCTGTGTCTTTTTGATTTTAAATTCCCTAAGCTATAGGACCATAAGTGGAAGTGCCCTAGGCTCTGTTGCTTTGTTTTTTAGATGTTTCAGGAAACACCATACACTTCTCCCGAGTGTTTGTTGGCAATTTACATCCCGCCCTTCAGCATAACAAGGCTCCCAGTTCTCCATGGCCTGTCCTGCCTTTCTGGATTTTACACTTTTTTCAGATGGCCCTTTTGACCGGGGGGAAGTGAGACTTCATTGTAGTGCAGATTTCCTTTGCAAGCTTGCTTGGTTGGCCAAAAAGGGCGTATGCGTTTTTTCCTGAATATATTCAGGAAAAAACGCATACGCCCTTTTTGGCCAAGTGCATCATTGTGGACGTTCTGCCTCTTTTCCTATGCTTTCAATGCAATTCCAGTCTACCTCCTGAAATCGGTTTCCTGCAATTCTGCCCCGCTTTCAAGTCCTCTTGGCAGCCTTACTTCAGTCTAGTTTTGGACGATAGCTGTCATTTATAACTCTGCAGGTTTGTGAATTACAGTGCCCCTGAGCTCCTTTCTTCAACTCGCTTTCTTGTGACCTGGCCGCAACACCGCAGGATGTCTTCAGGCCCTAATCTGGTTCTGGCACGGCACGCTGAGCCTTAGGTTAATTCCTCTTCCTGGTGGGAAATGAGAGTTAAATTTGCCCATCCAGACACCTCCAGCTAGTCTCTCATTGGTTCTCGCTATTCCTGTTCATCTTCCACAGAAATTGCAAACTGGGCCAAACAGGAGGTTAAAGGGACTGACTCTCCAAGTGGGGAGAGTGTTAGTAAAGCGTCTGGAATGTTGCACCCGAGTACCAGGGTACGAAAACTGAGACATATTTGAACACGTCTCCCGATCACATGGTTGATCATACTCTAGGTTCCACATGCATGTTTTAGCTGAAGGAAGAATACCTTAAACCTGGGTAGTTGAAACCCGTGGAATGGGTACCATGCAATATGACTTCAAAGGGTCTTCATTTGCTCACCGAACCTCTCCAATCCTATCACTGCTGCGTTTATGCCCCTGTACACATGCTTGATTCTCTTTCGGAGACATAGCAATCCATAGGTTTTAAGATACTTACTAGTCAGGTACATTCTTAGGCGTTTAATATGCGGTGTTGAGTCCATTTCGTTGAGCAAGGAGTAGCTCTTGTCTATTCCATATTTGGCTTAAGGAACTTTATCTGTGCTCATTTCAATCTCTGGTTTTATGCAGCACCCCAACTCACCTTTCCCCTTAAGCAAGCATAAGTTGGTTTTCTAAATTTGAGACCCTGTTCTGTTCTGTAATTCAGTTCCTGTGTAGCCAAGTTTACATTCCGTGTATTACTGATATCTTATGATGTTTCTTTTTCTGTGTGACTTATTTCAGTTAGAATCATCGTACCTGAATCCACTCATTATGCTGCTAAGGGCCTGATGACATAGATTTCATTGCTGAGTGATACTGCATTGTACGTAAGTACCACAAGTTCTTTATCCATTTTTCACTTTCTGCGATGTTGAACTTGTACTGTAAACGAGGTTCTTGTAAACAGAGCCGTTCGAAACTTTGGGGTGGCTGTGTCTTTTTGATTTTAAATTCCCTAAGCTATAGGACCATAAGTGGAAGTGCCCTAGGCTCTGTTGCTTTGTTTTTTAGATGTTTCAGGAAACACCATACACTTCTCCCGAGTGTTTGTTGGCAATTTACATCCCGCCCTTCAGCATAACAAGGCTCCCAGTTCTCCATGGCCTGTCCTGCCTTTCTGGATTTTACACTTTTTTCAGATGGCCCTTTTGACCGGGGGGAAGTGAGACTTCATTGTAGTGCAGATTTCCTTTGCAAGCTTGCTTGGTTGGCCAAAAAGGGCGTATGCGTTTTTTCCTGAATATATTCAGGAAAAAACGCATACGCCCTTTTTGGCCAAGTGCATCATTGTGGACGTTCTGCCTCTTTTCCTATGCTTTCAATGCAATTCCAGTCTACCTCCTGAAATCGGTTTCCTGCAATTCTGCCCCGCTTTCAAGTCCTCTTGGCAGCCTTACTTCAGTCTATTTTTGGACGATAGCTGTCATTTATAACTCTGCAGGTTTGTGAATTACAGTGCCCCTGAGCTCCTTTCTTCAACTCGCTTTCTTGTGACCTGGCCGCAACACCGCAGGATGTCTTCAGGCCCTAATCTGGTTCTGGCACGGCACGCTGAGCCTTAGGTTAATTCCTCTTCCTGGTGGGAAATGAGAGTTAAATTTGCCCATCCAGACACCTCCAGCTAGTCTCTCATTGGTTCTCGCTATTCCTGTTCATCTTCCACAGAAATTGCAAACTGGGCCAAACAGGAGGTTAAAGGGACTGACTCTCCAAGTGGGGAGAGTGTTAGTAAAGCGTCTGGAATGTTGCACCCGAGTACCAGGGTACGAAAACTGAGACATATTTGAACACGTCTCCCGTTCACATGGTTGATCATACTCTAGGTTCCACATGCATGTTTTAGCTGAAGGAAGAATACCTTAAACCTGGGTAGTTGAAACCCGTGGAATGGGTACCATGCAATATGACTTCAAAGGGTCTTCATTTGCTCACCGAACCTCTCCAATCCTATCACTGCTGCGTTTATGCCCCTGTACACATGCTTGATTCTCTTTCGGAGACATAGCAATCCATAGGTTTTAAGATACTTACTAGTCAGGTACATTCTTAGGCATTTAATATGCGGTGTTGAGTCCATTTCGTTGAGCAAGGAGTAGCTCTTGTCTATTCAATATTTGGCTTAAGGAACTTTATCTGTGCTCATTTCAATCTCTGGTTTTATGCAGCACCCCAACTCACCTTTACCCTTAAGCAAGCATAAGTTGGTTTTCTAAATTTGAGACCCTGTTCTGTTCTGTAATTCAGTTCCTGTGTAGCCAAGTTTCCATTCCGTGTATTACTGATATCTTATGATGTTTCTTTTTCTGTGTGACTTATTTCAGTTAGAATCATCGTACCTGAATCCACTCATTATGCTGCTACGGGCCTGATGACATAGATTTCATTGCTGAGTGATACTGAATTGTACGTAAGTACCACAAGTTGTTTATCCATTTTTCACTTTCTGCGATGTTGAACTTCTACTGTAAACGAGGTTCTTGTAAACAGAGCCATTCGAAACTTTGGGGTGGCTGTGTCTTTTTGATTTTAAATTCCCTAAGCTATAGGACCATAAGTGGAAGTGCCCTAGGCTCTGTTGCTTTGTTTTTTAGATGTTTCAGGAAACACCATACACTTCTCCCGAGTGTTTGTTGGCAATTTACATCCCGCCCATCAGCATAACAAGGCTCCCAGTTCTCCATGGCCTGTCCTGCCTTTCTGGATTTTACACTTTTTTCAGATGGCCCTTTTGACTGGGGGGAAGTGAGACTTCATTGTAGTGCAGATTTCCTTTGCAAGCTTGCTTGGTTGGCCAAAAAGGGCGTATGCCTTTTTTCCTGAATATATTCAGGAAAAAACGCATACGCCCTTTTTGGCCAAGTGCATCATTGTGGACGTTCTGCCTCTTTTCCTATGCTTTCAATGCAATTCCAGTCTACCTCCTGAAATCGGTTTCCTGCAATTCTGCCCCGCTTTCAAGTCCTCTTGGCAGCCTTACTTCAGTCTATTTTTGGACGATAGCTGTCATTTATAACTCTGCAGGTTTGTGAATTACAGTGCCCCTGAGCTCCTTTCTTCAACTCGCTTTCTTTTGAGCTAGCCGCAACACCGCAGGATGGCTTCAGGCCCTAATCTGGTTCCGGCACGGCACGCTGAGCCTTTGGTTATTTCCTCTTCCTGGTGGGAAATGAGAGTTAAATTTGCCCGTCCAGACACCTCCAGCTAGCCTCTCATTGGTTCTCGCTATTCCTGTTCATCTTCCGCAGAAATTGCAAACTGGGACAAACAGGAGGTTAAAGGCGCTGACTTTCCAAGTGGGGAGAGTGTTAGTAAAGCGTCTGGAATGTTGCACCCGAGTACCAGGGGAGGAAAACTGAGACATATTTGAACACGTCTCCCGTTCACATGGTTGATCATACTTGGGTTCCACATGCATGTTTTAGCTGAAGGAAGAATACCTAAAACCTGGGTAGTTGAAACCCGTGGAATGGGTACCATGCAATATGACTTCAAAGGGTCTTCATTTGCTCACCGAACCTCTCCAATCCTATCACTGCTGCGTTTATGCCCCTGTACACATGCTTGATTCTGTTTCGGAGACATAGCAATCCATAGGTTTTAAGATACTTACTAGTCAGGTACATTCTTAGGCGTTTAATATGCGGTGTTGAGTCCATTTCGTTGAGCAAGGAGTAGCTCTTGTCTATTCCATATTTGGCTTAAGGAACTTTATCTGTGCTCATTTCAATCTCTGGTTTTATGCAGCACCCCAACTCACCTTTACCCTTAAGGAAGCATAAGTTGGTTTTCTAAATTTGAGACCCTGTTCTGTTCTGTAATCAGTTCCTGTGTAGCCAAGTTTACATTCCGTGTATTACTGATATCTTATGATGTTTCTTTTTCTGTGT